>NC_141040.1:59277500-59397500 GCF_052040795.2 Danio rerio | reverse complement strand
TATGTGTGTGTGTGTGTGTGTGTGTGTGTGTGTGTGTGTGTGTGTGTGTGTGTGTGTGTGTGTGTGTGTGTGTGTGTAAAAGTTCACTTAAAGACTCGACCACACCCGTCTTTGAGCATCTCCTCCTCCTGAATCAGACACTGATATACGTGTCAGGAGCGAGTAACATATTAGCTGCATCTATGAAGGACATGGGCTGAGAGCCAAGAATAACAGGACCACCTAGAGTCAAAACCTATCCAAGCATGGTCAGAAGTTAAAAAGAGACACCGAGGGGTGGAGCAAAACTCTGTCTGAATATTGTAAACACACAGACACTGCAGGGATGGTCCAGGAGACACTTCAGACTGCTCTGAGATCTGCTCTGCTCTTTATTATGGGGAATAAAGTCTCTTTTCTGATACTCAAAACCTCCCATCTGATGTGAAGTCGGCAAATATCACTCAACAGTTGCAGACACAAACTGTTAATACAGAACTCGCGGAGAACAGAGACGAGCGCTTGTTTTGCTCAGAATAAACTCTAGTGTTGTGTTCAGCAGTAATGAGTCGGAATGAAGAGAGTTTCTCCTGAAAACGAGCAGAATACTCTGACACTGGAGGAAGAGAAATCCTCTGATGTCCAAGGGAAACAAGATTATTCTGCTTGTTTAAGGGAGAAACTCATTCTGAATGCTGAACTCAACACTATATTATCTGCTCGTCTAGACCAGGGGTTCCCAAACGTATTAGCTTGCGACCCCCAAAATAACAGTGTTAGTGACTCGCGACCCCCCAATATCCTCTGAGGTGGTTATATATACAGAAACCTTGCATGCAACAGCGCACACACACCAATAAACCCAAGTTTATTCTTAGTTTAATGTTAGTTTTTATGTAAATCAGAGCTGTAAATGTGCCAGAAAGTTTAACCTGATATTATAAAACCAATCTGCTGCATCTGACGCCATTGGTGTGTCTTTAAAATTATGTAATTACCCCAGGGGTCGCAATCCAATAGAACTAGTAACCATAAGCGACTGTAGTAACTATATAGTATATATTCACTATAAACAACAATTTTTCTTTTCAGTAGTTTATTGATAAAGTATGGTAATTCTTATGGTTTAATATAAATAGATTTTTGGAAATCGCCAGGCGACCCCCCTTCATTGTCCCGCAACCCCTTGGGGGGTCCCGACCCCCACTTTGAGAACCACTGGTCTAGACAATGCATACTGATTTAAGAGTTGTTAAATATTTACACTAGAACAGGACACACTCTTTTTCTGCAGGTTTGCAATGCATAACACACAAACACACGTATGTGTAATAATAATCCCACCCAACCCGCCCCAAGCTGGTATCGAACTGGTGACCTTCCGCATGAGAGTTGGTTGCTCTAACAAGGAGGCTAAAGACCATGACCAGTAGTGTGTGTTGCTAGAGCACCTTTAGAGGTCAGAGGAGTGAGGTTTACCTGCACAACACTTCACTGGCCTCCATTACATATGCAGCTGATGAAAACACACTGATGAAGAAGACAGCAGAGCTGCCGGTGGACCAAACATTGGGGTAAAGTTGACTGTATTCACACATTCAGACTTCCTCCTTAACAATGTCAATTCAGAAACGCATCCTTTGCAAATAATAAATGGGTAAATCGCATTATCAGCCGATGACTACCACAGCAGATCATGAAATCATTCCTACATGAGAGTTTATTGTAGTGTGGTAAACGGGCTGACTGAGGTGAAGTTGGTGTTATACTCGCACATTCATTCATATTAACACTCCCTATCATGTTTAGCACGCTCATTTGAATATTGGGTCAGAAATATCATTCAAGAATGACTTCAAAACAACATCAGCACTATTTTATTTACCGTGAGCGATGATCTACTGTGATAGTCACCGGCTTCTATTGAGATTAACCTTCTTACAATTTACAAAGAATCTGAAATGACATTATTGAGGATGATGAAGTCTGAATGTGCGAGTATTACCCCCAGTAAACAGTACATGGAGCGCATCACGAGCTGTCGCTGAGCGAATATTAAATCAGCTTTACCTCAGTGGATCAGTCCTTCATCAGTGCTGGATCCTATTATAATGGCGGCGGCCGCTGGAACACTTCAAAGGAGCCTCACACCGCGGCGCGGAGACAAACTAATACAAAGTATCAGTGTGCTGCCGGCGGCGCCTCTGATGTCTGACCGCGGTTATCACTGTTCATATCTCAGTCTACTGCAAGTGTGTGGTTTACCTGCTTCTTACACCTTCAGGTACTGTTAAACTGCTGTCAACAGCTCCTCAGTGCCGCTCAGCGGTTTGAATCACTCATGACTGACGTATGCTAATCTGCGCGTCCGGTGATCTGATTGGCCTGCGAGACGCATGACGTTACATTGTGGTTATATATTCATGAGGACATAACTTGGCTGAGATTTGTTTGTCTGATTTCTTCTTTATTATATTATTTTGTATGTTTATTATAATTTAATCTGCTGTTAAAATAGTATCATTTTTGTTAATACTATCGTCAATGTCACTTATATAGCACTATTTAAAACAGCCAGAGGTTGACCAATGTGCTGCACAGTACAAATCAAAACAGAAAAAAAAAAAAAAAAAAAAATTATATATATATATATATATATATATATATATATATATATATATATATATATATATATATATATATATAGACAATGTTCACTGATGAAATGCTGAATCACAGAGGTAAGTTTTCCACCCAGATCTCAAAACAGTCAGGGATGAAACAGATCAGATACAGAGGGGCAGAGCATTCCACAACCTAGGAGCAGCTACTGCGACGGCACGGTCACCCCTGCACTTCAGCCTCGACTTAGAGATACATCACAGTCTCTAATTAGATGACTGAAGAGAGCGACCAGGCTGATGCTCAGTCAACATGTCCGACAGATAAGAAGGTGCCAGGCCGTTTAGAGATTTAAAAACCAAGAGAAGCATTTTAAGAGTGACTCGAGCAGAGAGCGTGAGGCTGGTGTGATGTGCTCATGTTTCTCAGTACCTGTTAAAAGCCTTGCAGCAGCATTCTGAACTAACTCTAACCGGGATAAGGTGTCCTGATAATAGGGGTTATCTCAACAATTGCACATTTGAAAGATCTTACAAATAAAACATTTGAAAGTTTTTTGTAGTATTTCCCTCGATTATTTGGGTTTTTCAGTATGCTCTTCATCCCTCTCTAGTGTGCCGTATGTGTGTACATGTAAATGTTGTGGTTCATCTTCTACTAACTGATGCATTTCTCTTCTGCACAGTGGAGAAATCATCAAGCTGAATGTGTTCTATCAGTCACTCATTTACACTTTCACTCTCTATCTAGCAATTCTGAGTTACAGCTGTAGTTCATTACTCACAACTCTGAAATAAGCCGGATTACGCTCAGAAATGCCAGACACCACGGTGTGTTTTACTCCAAGATGTTGCAAATCTAAAACACAAACACTGAACTGTCATGCTCTTCTCGCATTTAAGAGGACAATTCTGAGAAAAGAAACCCTGGAAAAACATCTGTGACCTCACTCTCTGAACAGTTCAATATGTTATACTATCTGTAGGGCAGCACAGTGGCTCAGAAGGTCTGTGGTTTGAGTCTCGGCTGGGTCAGTTGGTGTTTCTGTGTGGAGTTTGCATGTTCTCCCTGTGTTGGTGTGGGTTTCCTCTGGGTGCTCCGGTTTCCCCCACAGTCCAAACACATGCGCTGTAGGGGAACTGATCAACTACACTGGCTGTAGTGTATGAGTGTGTGTGAATGAGTGTGTATGGGTGTTTCCCAGCACTGGAAGGGCATCCACTGTGTAAAACATATGCTGGAATAGTTGGTGGTTCATTCCAAAATGAATGAATGAGTACTACTTACAACTAGCATAAACATTTGTAGAAACACTGTGTGTGTGTGTGTGTGTGTGTGTGTGTGTGTGTGTGTGTGTGTGTGTGTGTGTGAACATGACAGCAGATTGAGTTACAATCCAGAGAAACTAGAGAGCTGAAGGTGTTGCTGCGTGTCTGATGGAGTGACGATACAGCAGCAGGAATCCTCAAAGGGTGTGTAACTTTATTTGAGCATGTGGACCGTAAATCCACCTTAGTGAAGCACATAATTGAGCAAAAGTCTCCAAACTGAGTAATGCTTTAAGATGGTGTGTGTGTGTGTGTGTGTGTGTGTGTGTGTGTGTGTGTGTGTGAGACGCTTCCAGAGGAATGCAGTGATTATACACACACAAAAGTCTCAGTCAGACATGTCGTCTTCATCATCATCATCATTCACGGTGCAATGGTCATGTTCAGGCATTATACAGCAGGATCCACTTGGCCCAATGTGGGAGTCATGGAGGAAGCGTCCTGAGGAGTATTACACACAGCAGCTTTATAAACACCGTAAACTCCTGCTGTAGTGTTGCTCCCGGCACTGCTGTGTGTGTGTGTGTGTGTGTGTGTGTGTGTGTGTGGACAGAGCTGTCTCTCCTCTGCTTGTTTCAGTCCGTCGGTGTGAGCAGATGGGCTGTTCTGAAGGAGCGCAGGATGACACTGGGCAGACGAGAGGTTCTGTTCACTGCTGAAGGACACACACACACACACACACACACACACACACACACACACACACACACAGTTAGTGTAATGCTGTTAAGTATCAATATAGTCATATATACAGGGTTCAAACACGTCTTACTGCTACACTGATGACTTGTCCAGGACATTCATGTGCATTTTCATGACCAAATGTTTTTGGGTGTTTTTGCTTTGATTAGGACAGTATTGAGACAGGAAGCAGAGTGGGACAGAGGGAGAGGGGGGGGTGGGGAAATGTCCTCCAGCAGGGACTCAAACTCAGGACGCCCTGACATGCTACTGCACCGTATGTTGGCGTGCTAACCACTAGGCTCTTGCACAGACTTCATGCCCTAATGTTTAATGTGATGTCCATGTATACATGGTAAATAATAATAATAAAACAATGCACGTTTAAATGCATTATAGCATATCATAACACACCACAGTCTATTTAGTTTGAATACATTTTTCATATCTACAGTAGGCATGTGCCGGTATAAGATCATGACAGTATGATAACCTTAAATAAAAATATCACAGTGTCACAGTATTGTGCTTACTACTCTTATAATATTTACACTCTTTTTAAATGTCTGGGTAAAAAACTAAACCTTTTATCCTCATTAAACACAATATATTAAATGATTTAAAGGTTTAAGATAGTTTGGAGTAGTGAACATGTCAGGCTGAATAACTCAAATGAATTATTGACTTCTGCTGTCTTCATTAGTGTCTAAGAGTCTACTCACACTATGCCATCCGTACCGTGCCCAGGCCCGTTTCCCGGATCGTTTGAGAAGTGTGAGTGCGCTGAACCGGGCTCAAGCTGGCCGGCTCTGGCCTGGTTGGAAGAGGTGTGTCTGAGCGCGGTTTACTTGGGCTTTTGCGCGGTACGCTTGTGTGTGAGTGCAAAACTCGCCAAAGCCCGAAACTGAAAGCGAGACGTGACTTTAAGGGGCTGTTTCATATGGATTTATTAATCATTCTTACTGTTCAGTGAACGCAAACTGCTGTAGATTATTAAAGACGCAAACCCCTCACAGCACGACAGCTGCACCTTCAGCAGACCTCCTCATTCCTGCAGCACGAGAGCTTAATGATTGTTTATGAGCGCCAAAAGTGGCGGATCTGTCGGGTGAAATATTTGACCGCATGTCACCGCGTTAACAAACGACTGAAACCATATAACTAGAGAAATCTCCACTGTGCTGCTGAGTGAGAGAGCGCTTCTCACTGAACAGCGCAGCAGCGATGACGCAACAGGGTCTCTGCAGATATCATAATGTCAAATTTAAGACCTTTTAAGACCTTTTTAGGACCATTAAGTATTAAATTTAAGACCTATATCGCAATATCAAAAACGTGAGAGAAGATGTAAAAGCACAAAATATGGGGTAAAATAAAGTTATTTAAATTGAACAGTAGTAAAGTCAGGTTAAATGCACCACTGAACTACAGAAAAAACAAACATCTTAATGCAGATTTATACTTTCACCTGGCATCGCACAACTCACGAAACGGGTTAAGGCTTTTATACTTGACACGTTCACCATTAAGATTTTTTTTTTAAATGACGGAGAGCAGAGCAGCCAGTGTTTTGAGAGCTCAAAAGAAGTTTTGTCCATGAACAAAGGAAACTGGCGCGTGAGCAGAGATTCGCTCTCTCGTATTGCAGCTCTCCTGACTTATAAAACTGCGCTTACGACATTTGTCAGTGAAATAACGGCATACTCTGCCAGCCGAAATCATGTCGTGCGCACTCAAAGCGAACTTCCGCAAACACAGCGATGATGTCACGTTCGCCGCGCGCACTGATTTTAATATCAGAAAGCTGATTGGCTATTGCAAGTTGACTTTTTTGTAGCTGTAATACCGCAAATTACAATTGGACAAGTGAAATAAAGAACTACAACACCCCAAAAACCAAGCAACAACAACAACAAGAGTTTAAATGAGCATTAGATGAAGCGTTACATGGACATCGCAAAAATAAGACCTGTGCAAAAAATATTTAAGACCCAGAACAGCCAATTTAAGACTTTTTAAAGCCATAAATTTCGATTTTTTAATTTAAGACTTTTTAATACTTTTTAAGACCCTGCGGGGACCCTGCGTAAGCATGCCCAGGCCCGATTGTGGTGTGAGCGTGGGCCATCAGGGGAGACGGGAGGGGGGACAAGCGTGCTTTGGCCCGGTTCGAGGCAACTGTACCTAGTGTGAGTACGGCCTTAAACACTGATTTCATTACAGTTTAAAACAGCATCTTTGGATATTTTTCTGCTGGAGACACTGCTGTCTTAAAAATAACAAAAAAAATAATAAAAAATCTTACACATACCTTTTTAGCAGGTTTTAATACCTTGACTTTTCCAAACTGTGGTATGCCTTGAACACGGTTATCATCTCATGACTAATTTATTGCATGTAAGATTTATTCAGATAATGCTAACACATGGCAGTTCTCAGAACTTGAGACTAAGTTGATGGAAAATGAATGAATGAATGATTGAATGCTTACACAGCATTTATAATGTGAGACCATGTTTTTGGCTAAAGACAGAAAGTAAAGACAGCTAACCTATATTCACGTTGACAGACATTTGTTAAAGAGCCTGTATTATGGGTTATAGAGAACGCTCTTCATCAGTGTGTAACAGCTCTGAGTGAAGTGAAGTATGCAGCTCAGGCTTAAATCTGAAAGTGCAGCGTGTTCAAAACTATTGATTCATCTATAAAAGAGTCGACTCACAGTGCTTCAAATGAATCGTCTTGATAGCGAGTCTTTAGCCGTGCTGGCGTGACGTCGATACAAAACGTAAGCCCCGCCCAATTGTTGCGCATGCAAACCAGGGAAATTTTAAACCCCCGGTCCCGCCCACAATCACTGCAGCAGACGCCGGTTGCTCCGCTGGATATTTTCAGAAGTGTGAGGGAGAGTCAGTGTTATTTCCTCTACCCACAGATGAGGCTGTGAAGAGTCAGTGGTTGAAGATTATTTCTGCAGAAAGGAAGACTCTTGATGTGTGGGACTGTCAGCGCTAGACAGGAACTTTGTCAGTACATGGATCAGTGGATCATGGATCAGTTCCTCCATTGCACAAGTGTCAGTAACTGGCTGCCTCTTTGTTTTCTCCTGCTTGTAAATTCTGTATTTAATTGTGTTGTGTTACTTGTAAGCGCTTGTACTGTATCAGGTTAATTCTTTTTATTCCCATATTGCATCTAAAGCCACATTGAATACTCGACGCGTGCCGCTTTAAATGTGTTTGTGAGCCTGCGCTCCACTGCTGATTGTCATTGCTGTGGTCACCGTCAGCTGTTCATACACACGTGCAGTGGTCAAGCCTCAGAATAGTTCAGCTTGGGTCATGGTTAAGAGTGGAGCTATATGCTGGTGTTTAACTGCACTCATGCATTGGGCTCACACAAATACCTGCCATCATCGGTCCCTGAAAATCTGAGAGACTGGGGGGATTAGGTTCAGGGGTGAGGTGTCTGAACAGCACTGTTGAGAACCGGGTACTGTTTACTGTGGTGTTAGTGACTACTATGAAGGGTGTTTCAGGCCGCCACTGCGATATACCAATGTTGGCAACCGGGGAGTTTCACATACCATACAAAAATGCTGAGGACCTGGGGGTTGGCGGGGAGGGTTGGGGGCATGGGTGGGTGGCTGGAGATGGGTCTGAATTACGGGAGACTCTCAGGATTAACAGGAGTGTTAGCAGGTATGCTCACACACACTCTCAGCACCAATCACAACAGACTGTCATCGGTCCAATCAGCGGAGATTAGCATCTGGCTAACGAGGGGTTTGGGATCAAACGAATCATATGGGAGTCGCTGGGATAATCAGGTGAAAATAATGCAGATTATAAGACAATGACAGTGTTTTAGATCTGATGCAGATCAGCCTGTTACTGGAGACCCCTAAAACCCAAATATGACCCTTTATAATGTATAGTAAGGGCTCTTTAAGCTAATTTCTATCACTTTTCCAAAACTGTGTGGGTTTTTCCGTTTTTCCAAATCTTTTCCAGGCCAGGAGAATGCCATGCCAAAACTCCATAACTTGACCAGGTTTCCATGACCATATGAACCCTGTATATAGATATCACTCAGTCTCTCTCTCACACACACACACACACACACACACACACACACACACACACACACACACACACACACACACTGGTGCTGCGGGTCTCACCTGATGGAGTGTGTGTCTGCGGTGTGTCCTCTGGATGCTCTCCTGTCTTCTGTTCTGCTGCCACTGAAACACACACAGATACACACACACACTAGTTTATGTGTGTGAGTGATGCACTGCAGGAGTGTGTTCAACTGCACACACACATGCCCTATATAGTGCACACTATATACTATTATTAATAACCACAGCAGTAACACTGTATTAAATGATTCCTCTAATAACTCTCTTCAATGTCATGTAGTACCGTGACTACACACACACACACACACACACACACACACACACACACACACACACGAGACGTCTTTGAGCTTTCAGCGTTAATTCATGAGAAAGACTTGGTCTGAACCAATCAGCGCGCTCTATTGTGAATGAGGTGCAGCTTCCTTAATATGCATGATAGAGCTGGTGAAGACTGTTTTCACCTGTTACAGTGTTCAGAGAGACGCCACGCCATGTTGCCAACCGTAATCACAACAAGTGGAAGAAGAAGAATTGTCTGGAGATACGGGTCGTCAGTGTTGTGTTTATAATGTGCTGCAGTGAAGGTTTTGTTTCCATACTCCCGCTATGAGAGCGCAGCTGGACTCACGTGTGGATTACAGTGATCTGCTAACATGCGACAGGAATACGGCTGTAAGGAACATTGTTTACCCGAGAGCTTTTCTCATCTGGAAATGGTGAAATCTGGATTTGCTGCTCGTCTCCTCTTAATAAAGACGCAGCTCCAGCTGGTGTGGATTGTCCTGTCTCTACAGATGTGGTCAGTGTGTGATCAGTGCTCTGTGTGTATGTTTATTCAGATGGTACAGTCAGTGAGCTTGGTCAGCAGTCCTCTTACAGTGTTTAAAGACAGACTTTAGTCAGAATGATTGAGTTATTGAGTCTGTTCATCTTTTAGGTGCTGAAAGAATCATTTGCTCCTTTGTTTTTTCCGGCGTTAGTCCGTTTCTGAATGGATGATGATCACGTGCACACTATTAATATGAGCTTAAGAAGTTTGTTATTTGTAATATAGATGTAATTGTGGCTCTCTGGAGAAAGTGAAACCGCTCGCACTTTAAACGGCCCCGTAAACAACAGGACACAGGGCAGAGTCCACTCCTTCGTCTTCTTGGCTTTGTGGCTGTTCATCAAGATGCTGACTAGGAGTGTTTGAGCTCAGGTCATCCATGGCTCATTATTTAGGCATGTGATCAGCAGAGGACAAAAAAAAGGAAGACGAGACGGGATAAATACATATATGTCTGTGTGTGTGTGCGCTTAAACAATAATAGAAATAATAATTCTAAAAAACATAATTATTCTTTATAGAAAGATTTGATTTTGGCCACAATTTAATTTAATTTAAAATTTATTATTATTATATATATATATATATATTTTTTTTTTTTGCTGTCAGCTTAAATGTTTATCAGTTCAATAGTCACCTAAATGGTGTTTAATAGGTTTATAATTGCACTGTAATGTCAGGACAGATCCACACACCGCCGCTAGATGGCGCCATTAACTCGGCTCACTCTCTTGAGTCCACAGATTATAATTGGAGTTTAAAGTTATTAGTATAAAGTGTATAAATTGATTTAGTGACTCTTTATTGCACTCCATAAATAAACTACAAGTCAGGCAACAGTTTAAACTGTCAAAATATGAAGTATAGTTGACTTGAGCACAGTAATATGCTTCAACATTCCACCCTGAGAAAATAATCATGCATATGAGTTTATTACTTCCACTTTGCCTTTACTTCAGTGTAGTTCCTGTTTAGGTTTAATTAATTATACAACATATTTAAATTTCATGACAATTTCAGGCACTGAGCTAAGGCATCAGGACAGATGACTTGCAGAGGATAATACCAATAGTGCGTCCTGACTCTAGTTATAATGTATATAGAGTGCACGTGGTCGTGATGTGGAAATGTGAGCGTGAAAAAAAGCACAGCCGAGCAGCATTCACAGCGATTGCATAATCTTACAAATCATCAGCGGCTTCCTCACATTATAGGACTGCACAATATCATTAAACCTCAGTGACGTCCAGAATGCAGCGGTTACTGCTCCTCCTTGAGCACAATGATGGAGGCGAAATCCATCCATCAGGTCTTCTGCTGTGATAACGTCAAACCTCACTGAGACACCCCCACCCCCACCTCAAACAAACAAACTTCAGATTTACATTGAGCTCGGGAAATACAGGAATCCCTGCTTCACATCTCTGGATATTATCTGTATATATTATTATTTTGCTGTAATGTCTCGACTGTGTGACGGTTTCTTTGTGTTCACGCTTCTGCTTGTGCATGAGCGAGTGATGCTTCTCTGTAAACCAATGACGTTCATCTGCGCGTCTAGCTCCTCCTTCTGGTACTCTTCTGTTGTGCTGGTGCCCTTTAGAAAGGGAACTCAAAATGTGGTACGGCATGGTTCACTTTAAGACAGTGGAAACAGCCATACAAGCGTACCGAACCGTACCACTCAGTGGAAACAGGCCATGAGCTTGAACATGAGTGTTTGGTAATGTTAATGCTCTGTGTGTGTGTGTGTGTGTGTGTGTGTGTGTGTGTGTGTGTGTGTGTGTGTGTGTACCTGAGGCCTGTGAGATGCAGATGAGCGTCTGGTAGTGTGAATGCTGACGCATCAGCGCTCTCTTCTCTTCAATCAGGAACCTGCTGTGATCCTCCAGAGATGTGATCAGCTCACAGGCCTGAAACACACACAGCAGTAACACACCGATCGTCAGTGATCAGCAACTCTAGTGCACATTAACATTGAGCACAGCTCAACCTGAACCCCCGACTGTCCTCTCAGACATGACACTGCGTGATCACAGCTCCACAGTAGCGTGTGCTGATCAGCGTCCTCTGTGGCCAGAAGTTTCTCAGAGTGACTGGCCATTCTGCACTCCACTAGCCAGGTTTGTTGTGAGAATAATACATTTACTAAAGCTTCCATTTCCCTTTGGTGTGCTGAAATGACTTGATTTAGAGTAATTTCCCTTGATTTAGGTCATTTCACAGCAGTACACCAGCTGCTGTCCAGTTCAGTGTATCTGTATTTCTCCAGCTTCGCTGTAGATTGTGTTCCTGATGGCCTTTATTTCCTCTACTGTAGGCTCTCAGTAGCCGCATTTCCACTATCGGGTCAGTGTGAGCCAGGGCTTTTATCGGGCCAATTGCCCAGGAGATTGAGCAGTGAGGCTTAAATCATGTCGAGTTTCTACTGTCGGGCTAGTAGCTCGCAGCGCGTCACGTAAACCCCGTCCCCAGAACATCCCTCGAATCGAACGTCACTCAATCCGCCCACTTCAGCGGGAATCATGCAGATAAAGCACACCATCACATCATCACCAAACTATTAATATTAGGACAACCAAAACAAACAAATGAGCCGTTAATGTACAGCAGTACATGACATGTCTATACGCACAGACCTGTGTGTTCCCATTCATCATATTCATTTACTCGCCGACCGACTGTTGGCATCGAAATCCAGTGGTCTCGCCACTAACGGAGGGACCCAGTGCAGGGAGCGCACACATCCATAATATAACACCACATATATCCAATTCTCCATTAATAACTCGATATAAAATGTAGTTTATAACATCCTCAGTCAGACAGACGCTGTCCAACATGCATCCCAAATGCTCCGGAGAGAACTGAAACAAGATTTTTTCCCCTATAGGCTTTATGACACTTAACAGGTAATTCCCTTTATTTAAAGATGTTGCTTATTATATCTGAAGTAAAGGAAAGTGTTCAGTGTTTAGCACGTAAGAGCAGCACGTAATAAAATACAGCCTATTGCGTTGCGCGCAGCAGCTATGCACTAATAAAGCTCTTTATGTATTTAAAATTTTCTTTTTTTAATTTCACCACGTCATATGAACACACACACACTTGTTTGAGGACACAGAACATATTTTGAACTTGCAGTTTTCTCCGATGCGTCAAAAGAGTGTTGCGCAGCTCCAAAAAAAAGGCAGCCTAGTTTCTGCTTTACTCACCCCAATAATGCTCTGTTTGCATGATTTGATTAATATCATCGTATCCAAATACTTTATAAATAATATTTCAAACGGTGTTTATTGCTTTTAGAAAATATCTAAAATCTTTTTTTTCCAGAGAAGCTTTTGAAAAATGAAAGTTATATGGCTTTAAAGCGGGTTCATATAGTACCTAATTGTTCTAGCTATAGCTTTTGTTAGTTTTATATTGGTTTATTTATTTAATGTGATTTTATTATGTCTGATATTTGTAATTCTTTAAATTATTTCAATATAGCTCAGGCTATTTTATCTAGATATGACACTATATTGTTTTGAGCCTACAAAAGTGGACACAAAATTTGTAAAGTTTAATGTCTTTCTGTTGTATTCATATAGTGTATTATCTCCAAAATAAATAAAAACAATAAAAATAGAAGAACTAAGCCGCTCGCGGCATCAACTGTAAAGGAAGCGCTCTTTTCCTCAGTCTCACACACACATACAGGCATCTAAACGCACACAAACACACCTTTAAACTTGACAAAACCTCTGGAAAAGCTTTACTGTCTGCTGTGTGTTTAATATGGTGTAAAGATTATTCTGCGTTATTGAAACATCGAGGAGGACGCAGCAAAGAAAAGTCACTTATAAATGAAAACTTCATTATTTTATGCAACAGCCTTACATTTAAAAGAGAAACATAAGGGCGATCATACACAGAAGACCCCAGACTATAATTTGTTCCAGATGTTTTCTTTCCCTTATTTATTTATTTGTTTCTTTATGTGTTTGGCGCATGTACTCGTGTGCGATCAGAAAACTGCCCGCCTCTCCTTTCACTCCGCCCCGAAGCCCCAGTTGGCCCTCTTTGGCCCAAGGTATTCGGCGGGCCGAAAAAGGACAGCTGCTGGCTCCAAGAAAGCCCCGATTTGGCCCGATTAGGCCCTGGAAGTGACAGTGGAAACAAGACTGGCCTTGGCTCGCTCGTTTTAGGCACGATAGTGGAAGCGCGGCTAGTGTGTGTTCTCCTGTTCTGATGGCCATTACTGATTCATTGATATTCAGACACAGACAGGGCATGCCTCCTATTTATCAATGAAAATGAAAAGAGGCAGTTCAGTTATGCGCTGTGTTTTATGATAAATATTTTTGTTATTAAAAGCTCTGTTTCAGCGCTGGAAAACTCCAGGGTAGAGTTGACGAAAGGCGTAACCGTAGCAAAACCTATGCATTTAAAAATGAAAAGGTCTCAGTGTAGACTGGGCCATGGGACAACTTTGAAGAAGTTCTCTGATCCACTTCAACACACACACTGCAGCATATAAGCAGAGACACCTCTAATCAACACAATAACAGTGGAAACTGGAGGCGCTTTAAATCTATATTCCTGAACATAACTGTTTATTTAACTATCTTTACAATGCTCAACATCAGCAGTAAATCCTGTAGCGCTGCAGAGCACAATCACCCCTGCACTACAGGACAGAGTGACAGTAAAGATTAGTGGCATCCTAAACATCTGGAGCTGTCAGCGAGTTATAATCCTGCCGTGTGAAATGTGTTCTGACTGAAAATAACATCAGCGATCACCTACAGCCAATCAGAGAGCAGCATCCAAACAAAGGTACAGACCATAATATCCACAAGCATGGCTTCAGTTGAGAACAGGGCTGGACACAGTTGTTGCTCATTCCTCCTGTTGTAGAGTCATGCAGAGTGAAAACATCTGGCTGAACTCGCATTAGTGTGTGTAGAGGAGTGTGTGTGTGTGTGTGTGTGTGTGTGTGTGTGTGTGTGTGTGTGTGTGTGTGTGTGTGTATACCTGGTGCAGCAGCTCCTCTGTGCTGATGCTCTGCTCCCGCACACACATCGTCCTCCTCAGTGTGCGCTCGCTCTGCAGCAGCTCCAGCTGTCGTCTCTTCTCTCTGATTGGCTGATTGAGGCGCCGCGTCCGCCGGTACAGCAGCAGGTCTGACATCAGACGCACCGGATGAGCAGTGCACGACTTCACTGGCTTCACTTTCAGCTGACGCTGACACACACAAACACACACACATTCAGACGTCTCACGGTTTCTCCAGCTTTCATCAGAGTTTTGATCACTCTGGGCTGAGTTTGAGTCTTCATTTGGCCTCATCTCTCTCTGTGTTTCAGCAGATGTGATGATTTCTGCTGACTAATCTGATTTTGACTCATAATTATGGGAAAATGCTTTGCATGAAATAAAATAAGCTCATCAACACACTGTGTTCAGACAGAGTGACTCTCCTTTGGTGCTGCTGCTGCTGTTTCTGCTCCATTGACTTCCATTATAATCTGTAGAGCCCTGACAGCAGATACTCCTGCATTACTGACTGATGCTGGTTTGGGAAGAGGGATAATCTGTCATGTTTACACATCTCAAATAAATAAAGCTTTGGTTCTGTTGGTGATGTTATGTATGTTGGCCTGATTGGGCAGCTGTGCATGGACACTGGCAAATGAAGACCTGTTCAAAGTGATTTAAGACCTACAACACAATATTTCAGTGAATTTAAGACTATTTAAAGCCTATTTAAGTTTTTAAAATGCACTTTCCAGAACACAGATTATAAAAGAAGTCTTGAGACCAATCAAACATGCTAAAGTGATTTCTTAAAGGCACAGTCCCCTCAAAAATGAAAATGTCCTGATCTTTAACTCGCACTTCAGTGCTTCTACACTTGTGAGTTTCTGTCTTCTGTTTAACACAACACCAGGTATCCTGATGAACGCTGGACACTGATAAACACTACACAAGTCAGTCCGTGTCTTCTGAATACCTTTATGTGTTCATCAGATACTCACACAGGTCTGGACCAAGACCAGTAAATGGTGTGTTTTTGGGTGGACCGTGCCTTTAAATGATTGGTCCATCACTGAACATGATATCTTCATTTGACTTCAACATGATCAAAGATGCTGATGAAAGCAGTGGTGGAGACAGAGATGAGAGACTCACTGATCGAGGAGGAGGAGGAGGAACTCTGCTCTGTATTTTCCTGGAGGAAACAGAAGAAAGACAGACAGAAGCTGAATATCAAGAGCATTTATTATTAAAAACAAACAACACAATCAAACAGCCAGAAAAGCATGTAGAGAGAGAGATGTCCTGAGAAAGATCTTCAGTGAGCTCACACACACACAAGATCCCAGAGGACAACAGACTGCAAACAACACTCTCTTACTCAGAGTTTACATCTCGTGTCCGTCCACATATCTAAACACTCTTAAATCAAGAAGCATTTTCTAGACAAGCAAAGCATACTGTGCTGTTTTCAGAAATAATATGTATAAAAAGTGAAACAAAACAAAATAATCTGCTAATGGTGAGCAAATTTCTCATGTGTGAAAGTGAACACTGCATTATTCAGCTTCTCACATTAGCAGATAACTACTGTATAAAGGAAAAACTCATTTAACTTTTACATTTTATTTCTAAAAAGGAGACGATGTGTTCTGCTCGTCTAGAAAGTAAGTGAAGTTTATTTATAAACTAAAGTCGAGAGGATCACGTGCTTATGATTGACCACAGCCGGTCCTGCATTATTCAATCTATGATTGACCAATCAGACGATTCCTAAACCTCTATAAATACTATAAGTCAGTGGTTCTCAAACTGTGGTAGGTGTAACACTAGTGGTACGCAGGCTTCCTTCTAGCGGTACGCGGAGGAATCACTGAATAAAGAAAGTTAAAAAATTAACACACATTAATCCCTTTGACGCGTACAATAACACAGATGTGATCAGTAAATTGATTGTAATAGGCTAAACCTTTAATTTTGTTTTACATTTTGTAATGTTGTTATGTTTTCTGTCATTTAAAGCTAATTTCCTCCCCATGTTTGTAACAGTTGTTGAGGGCGTATCACGTATTTTTCTATCCCAATGTTAGGTATAGTTTAATCACTCGCTTTTCTGATACAAATAGCCTACTCCAACCTGCAGTAAGCAGATCTAATTTCTAATTGAAATATGTAAATCCAATATATTTATGTCTAAAACACAAGTTAATGTTCAGATTTCAAAGATATACAAATAAGTCATATCTACATGCAACATATATCTCAAAAGTTATTAAAAAGAGTTTATTTATCAATATGACGACTTGTAGCTTACATTTATGAGGTCCAAGAAACTTTCTAGGTGTTGATGAATTAGCTACTACATGATAATACTTTACATTTAAGTACACAATTTCTTTTTACTTTTTAAGAACAATGAATTTATATATATATATATATATATATATATATATATATATATATATATATTTATTTTTTTGGCCTGTTTGCCTTTATTAAGCAGATAGGACAGAGTTTCAGACAGAAAACAAAGTGGGAGAGAGAGGGGGTAAGGACGGGAAATGTCCACAAGCCGGGATTCAAACTCAGGACGCCCTGAAGTGCTACTGCACCATATGTCAGCACGCTAACCACTAGACTATTGTGCTGACAGAACAATACGATTTTTCCCACCGTCCAAAAACATGCAGCTTAGGTTAATTGACAAATCCAAATCAGCATTACAGACATGCTGCTAGTCAGTAGTTATCTCTTAAGAGTGATCACTATCTGTTCATTGGAGAGTTCTCCACATCTACCTGAGCTCAAACTCCCCTCTCACTCTGCAAACGGGAGGGAGCCCCGGGCTCGAGGATCTTATTTGCTCAGGGCTCTCTCCCAATCAGCTGAGGGTGAACTCTTGAAGAGATATTTGGACTAATATCAATGTAAAATCTCAAGTAAAGATCATTTTTCCAGTGGCTTTAAAATCTATTCAGACTCTAGACTTCACATAATTAAAAACCGGAAGAATCCATCAAGTATAATACATGTATAACGTCTGTTGTGTATTTATATGATAAACACTGTGGTATGAAATGTTAACGTTATTATTTCTAACACCGATGCTGATTGTCGTCGAATTATCTCACCGATAGTTTTGTTAGAATCTTTTACAGAACACAACACAGACCAACAGCTTGACATGGCGTAATTACTCCGTCAGTCCAGCAGAGGGGGCTCCACTGTCTGCTCCAGTACCCAGTGTCACTATATGCAGAGATTATCAGATGAAACAATCATAAATCATGGCCAGAGCCTCCTGGTTGATCTAGCTTGATCAGTTTGTGTTCATCACTATTTACACTTTACATCTTTATAGCGGTCATCAGTTCATTCTTATTATATTTCTCCACATTTATATTTGTGTTCAGGTACGGAAATTGAACAATAAAACATGAAATAACAAGCTCCTCATTGTATAAATAATATTATCTTTATCTTTTAATCTTTAATAGATGCGATGTGCATATTGCGGATGCACACATTGCGATATCTATGCTCAAACCACATACTGCTCAGCCCTGCTCCACATTTTCCAGAGCGAGAGAGTGAGAGAGAGAGAGAGACACAAGCAAACACAAGAGATGGAGTTTTCACACACCGTCTGGCCTTTTCTCTCAGTCGGCTGATGATCTGGTCGTTCTCCTCAAACGTCTCGATGTCCACTTCACCTTCACTGAGCTGCTCCATCTGAAACACACAGCACAACAGCACTGATATACAGACCACAGACATCTGTCCACTAATACCACAACACTGTGCTGCTGCTATAAATAAGGGTTACAACAAAAGTAATGGGTAACACTTTATAACAACTACACACTATGAACCATTTATTAAGCATTAGCATGTAGTGAATTCAGTATCTGTTAAGCATTAACTCTACATTAATAGACATTAGTGAACAGTTTATAACTGCAGCTACAAATGCTGTATTCTTGACTTATCACCACATGTATAATGTGCTTAATAACTGTACTTTCATACTTTAATGATTTATTTTTCATTATTAAATTAAGTATTGGAATATTTACAAAGCATTTGTATTTAAGAGTAGTTGGTGGATTTTAGAATGAGTGAGTAAATGATTAATAAACTACTGAAATTAGCATTTATATCTCTGATTATTCAGTAAGGGTTACTATATATACATATATGTTAATAAATGCTTTATTACCTCATCTTCATGCAGTTTTGTGACCTAATATAAAAGTGAGGGCTATCAAAGATTTATCAATCCCTTATAAATGATAATTAAAGGCTTGGCATCAAATGAACAATACATCTTTGCAATCTTATCTAAAAAGTAAAATGAAAAGTTTAAACAATACGGGCGAGGCAGTTACGCAGTAGGTAGTGCTGTTGCCTCACAGCAAGAAGATTGCTGGTTTGAGCCTCGGCTAAGTTGGCGTTTCTGTGTGGAGTTTGCATGTTCTCCCTGCATTCGCGTGTGTTTCCTCCGGGTGCTCCGGTTTCCCCCACAGTCCAAACACATGCGGTACAGGTGAACTGCGTAGGCTAAATTGTCAGGTGTATGAGTGTGTGCGAGTAAGTGTTTGTGGATTTTTCCCAGAGATGGGTTGCAGCTGGAAGGGCATCCGCTGCGTAAAAACTTGCTGAATAAGTTGGCGGTTCATTCCGCTGTGGCGACCCCAGATTAATAAAGGGACTAAGCTGACAAGAGCTGAGCTGTTATAAGCTGAATAACAGGAGTGTCAAGATATCAAATATCAGCAATGTTTAAACTGTACAGTCATTTTATTTTAGATAAGCTTGCAAATAATTATTTTTATTTGCTGCAGTATCTTCAATTAAATAGAAATGAATAAAGTCGTTTATGTTCTGTTTTTCCTGTTTAGAATTAAACAGAGCCTTTAATTATCATTTATAAGGGGTTTATAAAGCATTAATAGTCCTCACTTTAGATCAGCTCACAAAAGTGGAAGTTGAGTTAATAAAGCATTTATAAATATACAAATTAACTATTAGTATATGCCTGAATAATCAGAGTTTTAAATGTTAATTTCAATAGTATATTAATCATTTACTAACTCATTCTGAATGATCTTAAAAAAACACTAACTCTGCTTAAATAACTGGTTTGTAAATAATGCAATACTTCCTTTAATAATGAAAAACAAATCTTTAAAGTATGAAAGTACAGTTATTAGGCACATTATACATGTGGTTATAAGTCAAGAATACAGCATTTGTAGCTGCAGTTATCAACTGTTTACTAACGCTTATTAATGTAGAGTAAATGCTTAACAGATACTGAATTCACTAAAAGATAATGCTTAATAAATGGTGCATAGTGTGCAGTTATTATAAAGTGCAGCCAAGTAATCTAAATGTAATCTAAAAGCAGTGAGATTACATTATCATATGTGTAATCTAGCAGATTATATTACTGATTAAATTTAGTCATGTCAATTGTGATCGGTAATTGACTGCAATTCAAAAGTAATCTAAATGTAATCCAAAAGTACTCAGATTACTTTAGCATAAATGTGTAATCTAACATATTATATTACTGACTGCACAGCTCATCATGTACTTAATCAATAACTGATTACAGTCAAAAGTAATCCAAATGTAATCCAAAAATACAGATTACAACAAATGTGTAATCTAACAGATTATGTTACGAACTACAACTTTAGTCATGTCATTTATAATCAGTAATTGATTAGTTCAAAAGTAATCTATATGTAATCCAAAAGTACTCAGATTACTTTACCATAAATGTGGAGTCTAACAGATATTAATGACTACACCGCTTATCATGTAATTAATCAATAACTGATTACAGTTTAAAAGTAATCTAAATGTAATCCAAAAGTACTCTGATTACTATACCATAAATGTGGAGTCTAACAGATATTAATGACTACACTAATTATCATGTAATTAATCAATAACTGATTACAGTTTAAAAGTAATCTAAATGTAATCCAAAAGTACTCTGATGATATTATCATGAATGTGTAATGGATTAATTACTGGCCACAGTTTATCATGTCATTTGTAAATGTAATCCAAGAGTAGTCCGATTACGTTATCTTGCCTGTAATCTCCCAGATTATGTGGCTGTCTACACAGCTCATCTTGTGATGTGCATTGTACTGTCTGTCTTACGCTGTCCTCAGTGGTGCATCCATCGCTGCTGTACATCAGTGTCCCGTTCTGCTGTGGTTTCTCAGAAAGCTCAGCGTGTGTGTCTACATCAGCTCGTCCTCTCCACAGCCAGTCCAGACTCTTCTGCACGGATCCATCCGGCTCCCCAGGCTCAGCCGGAGGTGAAGGCACGGCGAAGCTGAGTCTGGAGAAGGCGGAGTTGGTCAGTCCCTCAAAGGAGAATCCTCCGAATTGGAACGGCTCCTCTTTTCTCCGGCTCTGCTGCTGAGGAACGCTCTCGTCTGCTTCTGCATCCTCTATTTTGATGGTGAATTTGGCCGTTCCTCCGTCATTCGTCAGCTGCGGGATCTGAATGTGCTCCGGCTCCGTCTTGATGAGCGCAGGGGGTTTATGAGCAGACTGTGTTGTGATGTCCTCCTCCGCTTCAGCCGGCTCTACTTTAACACACACACTGGACTGGGAGTTCTCCATACGCTCTGCTGGGTTGTCCTGATCTGGTTTCTCTGCTGGGTTGTTCTGATCTGGTTTCTCTGCTGGGTTGTTCTGATCTGGTTTCTCTGCTGGGTTGTCCTGATCTGGTTTCTCTGCTGGGTTATTCTGTTCTAGTTTCTCTGCTGGGTTGTTTTTATATGGTTCCATTGCTGGGTTGTCCTGATCTGGTTTCTCTGCTGGGTTGTTCTGTTCTAGTTTCTCTGTTGGGTTGTACTGATCTGGTTCCTCTGTTGGGTTGTCCTGATCTGGTTTCTCTGCTGTGTTGTTATGATCTGGTTTCTCTGTTGGGTTGTCCTGGTCTGGTTTCTCTGCTGGGTTGTTATGATCTGGTTTCTCTGTTGGGTTGTCCTGGTCTGGTTTCTCTGCTGGGTTGTTATGATCTGGTTCCTCTGTTGGGTTGTTCTGATCTGGTTCCTCTGTTGGGTTGTCCTGATCTGGTTTCTTTCCTGGGTTGTCCTGATCTGGTTTCTCTGTTGGGTTGTTCTGAGCTGGTTCCTCTGCTGGGATGGTCTGATCTGGTTCCTCTGTTGGGTTGTCCTGATCTGGTTCCTCTGTTGGGTTGCCCTGATCTGGTTTCTCTGTTGGGTTGTTCTGATCTGGTTTCTCTGCTGGGTTGTTCTGAGCTGGTTCCTCTGTTGGGTTGTTCTGATCTGGGTACTCTGTTGGGTTGTTCTGATCTGGTTTCTCTGCTGGGTTGTTCTGAGCTGGTTTCTCTGTTGGTTTGTTCTGATCTGGTTTATCTGTTGGGTTGTTCTGATCTGGTTTCTCTGCTGGGTTGTTCTGAGCTGGTTTCTCTGTTGGGTTGTTCTGATCTGGGTACTTTGTTGGGTTGTTCTGATCTGGTTTCTCTGTTGGCTTGTTCTGATCTGGTTCCTCTGCTGGGATGGTCTGATCTGGTTCCTCTGCTGGGTTGTTCTGATCTGGTTTCTCTGCTGGGTTGATCAGCTTTATGAGTTTGTATCCTCCAGGGAGAATGAGTGTGGAGGCGGTGACCGAGCCCTGAGGTGCTCCTGTCGGTGCGGGACTCTGGCTCTCGGCTGAGGGCGGGCAGATGCGGAAGGAGAACGTACCGGTTTTGTTAAGTAAGTTATTCTGGACTCCGGGAGCCGCAGCGCTGGCGAAGGTGAAGCCGTTTCGTCCGGGAACAGAATGTATTCTGGGAATGATGAACGGCAGAGCGGTGTTTGCAGGAAGCTGTAGGCTAGACTGTGGCTCCTGTGAAGCACCTCCTGTGGAGAAATGGGTGAAAATTAAATATATGAATATTAGGGGGGGGCAGAATTGTCAGTTTGGTCTGTATCGCGATCGTTTGGTTTGCTGGAAACATGTAACCATTGACATCCATAGTAGAGAAGTAGAAGTCAGTGGTTACAGGTTTCCAAGTTTCTTCAGAATATCCTCTTTCAGGGGTGGGACTAGTTGGTTCTGTATCATGTTTTGATTCTGTTTACAGTGTAAAATGATAAATAAGAAACCTCTTATTATAATACTGATATTTGGAGGATCAGGCATGCCGGTTAGAAATAAAAGAAAGGAATTATCAATTTAATTATTAAAGCATAAAAATGTATATAATTATATCATAATTTAGATGAACAAATAAACAGACATATTTAAATGAGTCTCTTCAAACTGTTTAAATGTGTAAATTCAATAAAGCAATAAAACAATGTATTTAATGTTTTTAAATGTATAAACAGACAATTTTATAACTACTTATTTAATTCATTCAATTTATTTAAGTTTTAAAAAGGTCATGAAACACCAGAACACGTTTGTTGAGATGTTGACAGTCATATACGTGTCCCGCGCTGCTATAAACACTGTTAGCACACAGATATTAAGCTAACAAGGGAAAATTGGTTGATTTTGCTGTTCTTCCGGTCTGAAAATAAATGTTGAAGCTGCGTCACGGCCATGAGATCCTTGAGTAAATTCAAGCGTGGACGCTCGATGTCTGTAGCGGCTGGTACAACGTGACGTCTTTGAGCATTCAGCGTTAGTTCATGAGAAAGACTTGGTCTGAACCAATCAGCGCGCTCTATTGTGAATGAGGTGCAGCTTCCTTAATATGCATGATAGAGCTGGTGAAGACTGTTTTCACCTGTTACAGTGTTCAGAGAGACGCCACGCCATGTTGCCAACAGTAATCACAACAAGTGGAAGAAGAATTGTCTGGAGATACGGGTCGTCAGTGTTGTGTTTATAATGTGCTGCAGAAGGTTTTGTTTTCATTCTCCCGCTATGAGAGCGCAGCTGGACTCACGTGTGGATTACAGTGATCTGCTAACATGCGAAAGGAATACGGCTGTAAGGAACATTGTTTACCCGAGAGCTTTTCTCATCTGGAAATGGTGAAATCTGGATTTGCTGCTCATCTCCTCTTAATAAAGACGCAGCTCCAGCTGGTGTGGATTGTCCTGTCTCTACAGATGTGGTCAGTGTGTGATCAGTGCTCTGTGTTTATGTTTATTCAGAGGCAAAGTTAGTTCGTCTCGTCAGCAGTACTCTTTCAGTGTTTACACTAGGCTTGGGCGGTATCCAAATTTTGATTTTGTCAAACCTCCTCTCTATTTTACCTTGGTATACGGTTTTACCATGCATATTAAAAAAAGATGATGTAAGGCTCAGACAGTGTCATCAAACTGTTGGCTTGTGACTAATCCATTGAGAAACTGAATACCGTATATGCGACCTTAGGTTTGCGGTCACCTGTTTGTTGCACAATTTGCAGATTGTCTCCTTCATATTTACTACCTCTCCTTATTCGTTTGATCAAAACCCGAAATATTCCCAAACTGCTGAGGTTGTGTTCTTTTTCAAGACCAGGGGCCTCATGTATCAACGCTGCGTACGCACAAAAACTTTGCGTACGCCAGGTTTCACGCTCAGAATCGCTCACGTTTGGATTTACTAACAATGAACTGAGCGTGGGAATGTGCGCAGCTCCACGGCAGCTTTCTGGCTGGCGTACGCACATTTTTTGTGCGTGTCTGTTTTATTTCCATTGGCGACTCCTAGAGGCAGTTGTGTTAAATTCCTCTCTACAAAGTGTCTGAGCCTTGCAATGGCAGCTGTATGAGACGGGTTCATCTAGCAGGTATATAAGGTTTCCATACCATACAGTTGACCAGCTAAACATTAAAGCACAATCTGCAGCGGTCGCCTGTTTTCTCAATGTAATCTGAGCGATCTACCGCACACACATTGCTATAAAGACACTATCTGAAGATGAATTTGCATGCGTGAATCAGAAACATTTCCATTCAATAAACATGCAAATAAAATATGATGCACAAACTTAATGATTCCTACTTGTCTTTCTCGTGATAAATAGTTGGCAAAATCTGATATGTAGCGGGAAAAAAGAAGAAAGAGTTCATCAGACGCTGGATTTGAACCGAGTTCATGCTCGAACGTGTCAAAACATGTTGACCTGCGTCTTATGAGCTGCGCCACTGAGACTGTACGAGAAACTGCAACATTTTACAGCTATAAATCACACCATTTCTTGTTTAATGCACTCAGTGCGATGTTCAGACCCAACTGTGTTAACCGCATCAGCTAAACTCTCCCACTCTATTTTTTTCTTTTGTTGTTAATTCCGGAGAACAAACTTGCAAATAACACCGCTTTTCTCCGGTCTACCTCTGAAAGCAGCACCTCCAATTCACATTCTGTTCAAAGTTTCTCTTCTTGCTTGCTTTTGCCGTTGCTTTTTCATTGGGTTTTGCCAAAGTAGAGTCATTAGCATATTCATACGGGGGAGGAGGCAGGGAGGGGTTTTGTGCTCGTGCATGTTGTGCTCAGTTTCACGTTCATTCAGATGTACAAAAGAATATGCGTGAGATTCGGCGTACGCAGTGTTTCATACATCTGAATTTTTTTCTGCGTACGCACATTTACAGCTTTGTGTGTACGCAATGTTTTAGTAAGATTTCCACGCAAGTCTTCGTACATGAGGCCCCTGGTCACTTGGTGCACGACTTGCCATCTTTCCTCACCTCTTTCTCTCCTCCACACTGTCCCGTGATGACAATCACACAAACACATTTTTAAGATTAAATTATATTTAATATTTAATACTTGTCTCCTATATAAGTGCATTGTTTTTTATGACGGTATAATGACATTAAAACTAATACCATTGCTATTTTTAGATCCTGCGGTATACCATATTACCATGTTACCGCCCAAGCCTAGTTTAAAGATGGACCTTAGTCTAAATGATTGAGTTACTCAATGTACAGTAGGTTAATATCACTACAATATTATGGACTGAAAGATCCGTTGTAAATGCTGCTCTCAGAGTGTAAACATGTAAACACCGCAATCAAACTATTACCGTCATGTAGGACTTTCGCCGCATGTTGTGAAAGGATAGTCTATACACGCGGGGCTTTCTGACGCTACCTACCAAGTGCATCTGAGTTACAGAGAAATGCGGAGGTTTATTTTTCTCCCTTTGCCATGCAGTATCAAACACTCCATTAAAAATACACTGCACAGTTCCTGCGTACAGTATCAGGTTTGTCAGGGGGGCATGCAGGAAATACTCCTGAATGAAAGTGAAAGTGCCAAACCACAATTAGTCCGCTAATCATTATTAATAATTTAGCAAATAGGCGACGCAGTGGTGCAGTAGGTAGTGCTGTCGCAGGTTCGAGCTTCAGTTGGCTCAGTTGGTGTTTCTGTGTGGAGTTTGCATGTTCTCCCCATGTTGGCATGGGTTTCGTCCGGGTGCTCCGGTTTCCCCCACAGTCCAAACTAGGGATGTAACGGTATTGTAAATACCGTCATACCGCAATATTAATTTTTTTCGATATTACCGAAGTCGCATGACTCTGTAAAACTATAGGTCTTCTGAGAAAATTTGCTCAGGCGAATGAAGCGAACGGGAGGTAACGAAAACTACAATTGCCATCAGCCCATGCTTGTCCATCATCCCTTGCAGTCTGTTGTTGCTACAGATCCAGTAATGCGGAAATGGAGTGTGCTGCTAGAAGCGGGGATGAAAAGAGCTGGAAAACTCTAAAGCAGGTCGCACACCAGAAGCGCCGCTCGGCGCCGCGACACGGCGCGTACATGACAGATTAAAGTATCGCACACCAGACGCGCACATTCGAATGATATTTAACATGAAACTAATCAGATGGCGCTCTGTGGCGCGGCTGAAAAATGAACTGCGTCCTGAGCCGTCGCCGGGCGCCGCCGACAGCCGCCGACTTGCGGCGCCGGTGTGTGTATCCTGATAGAAACCTATAATTAGAATTCTAAAATACGTGGCGCTGCGCGGCGCGCCGCCGAGCGTCGCTTCTGGTGTGCGACCTGCTTTACACGCACAGTTCAGTCCTGCATTATCTCCGTGTAAGTTCAGACTTCGCAAGTTTGATCAAGGCTGCAGTCTCTTCTTCTCAGTTTGATATGGAAAAGCAGATTATACCGAGGACTCGGGTAAATCTTCAAAGGGAACAGTGTACTTTATAACTTCATTCACATCACCCTGGCTTCGTTGTTTCACTTTCTCAACAATAAAATGTAAACATGATTTAAGGAACTGCCTATTTTCTTTTTAATATTAGCAACTTACACAGCAGAAATGTTGAGGCGTCGTGCTGCATGAGCGTTATCACTGTGTGGATATTTATAACAAAACGGAGCCGATAACAACTGCCTCCTTTCAATTTCAGTGAAAATACGAAACACAGCCTCTCTTTTGCTGAGTATCAGTTTTAAGAATCGATAATGGCCATTTTAAAAGTATAACATACAATAAGTTTATACATTATAGGAAATAAAGGCGATCAGTCAATATACAGAATGTACGTGGTTACATTAATCATTAACTTATCTTTGCGCTCAGCCAAAACACGTTACCTGAGAACAAGTAATAGATTCCAGTGACCAAAGTCAGGGAATATGTCGTTAGATAAAGACAACAAGATAAATGAAATATCCCGTTTAATAAATATAGTGAGATTAGATCCAGCGGGAGATGCTTGATGAGAAGTCCGACTAGCAGAGCTCTCATCTGGGTAGATGGGCTGAGAGTGATTAAATGTTGAATGTGATGAGTTTTCAACAATACTAAATTGAAACTTTATTTTTTTACATGGTTTAATAATTTTTTTTTATTAAAATTGAAGTTCCTGTTTCAAAGCTTACAGATAGATGGCTAATTTGTATGTCATTGACACTTTTGGCACTTTTTTGGAGTATTTTCATAAGTTTAGTTTTTTCCTGTAAATGATTCAATAAATACCGTACCGTGACATTCATACCGAGGTATTACCGTACCGTGAAATTCTGATACCGTTACATCCCTAGTCCAAACACATGCGCTACAGGGGAATAGGGTAGGCTAAATTGTCCGTAGTGTGTGTGTGTGTGTGTGTGTGTGTGTGTGTATGGATGTTTCCCAGAGATGGGTTGCGGCTGGAAGGGCATCCGCTGCATAAAAAATGTGCAGGATAAGTTGGCGGTTCATTCCGCTGTGGTGACCCCGGGTTAATAAAGGGACTAAGCTGACAAAAGAAAATGAATTAATGAATTCAGCAAATAATTCCATTACTGATGTCCATGTTAAAGTAGTCACGTCTATCTCCCCTGCGTCTGAGTTGCTGGCTGTTGTGCATGTACTGAAACTCCCCTTTTCATGCAAACTCTTCCCCTCTTTCTGTACTCAACACTCCTGCCTAAACAGAGCTGGACTCACCCACTGTCCTGACTTTATTCACACAAGAAGTGTGAACACAGCCTGCTGAGACAGGGGGTCATGGCCCTTTAAAAAAAGTATATTAACAAATAATGATTTTACTTTTAAAAGGCATTAGTCAAATGCCACATGGGTTTCCTTTATTCATTTGCCACATGATTTTCCAGGTAAAAATAAAACAGGTTTAAAAATGTCATTGGTCAGCGCACACACACACACACACACACACACACACACACACACATATATAGTTATTAAAGTACTAACCTGAGCTGTGTGTAGTGCTGGTCTGGATCTGCATGGGCGCGGCTGCAGAGACGGGCACCAGCTGGATCATCTGACCATTAAACTGGCACATGTTGACTCCGCTCATGCCTGCCACCGGCTGCAGAACTACCTGCTGCCCCGGCGGGAGAGCAGACGCCGGCACCACCCTATCAGCAGCGGAGAGGGGTGGGGCCAACGCATTTAGGATACGCCTCACCTTAGGAAAGCGGATGCCACCAGGAGGCCTGGGTATACTCAGACGTTGGGTCGCTGGCTTTTTAAAAACGTCTGTACTATGGTTTGCTCGAGTTGCTGAAGAGAAAACAGAATTTAGAGAACAGCTCATATTCATTTACATATTCCTGTCATCTGAGCTGTAGCTCACCTGTGTATTTGGAGCGTCTGGACGCTGCAGTGGTTCTGGTTCTGCTGGGTACAAATGATTTTATCCTTCCAGTGACGTACGCAGCCAGACGGTTAGCGGGATGCAGAGATCCCATCCGGCCCAGGGTCAGTTTAGCTTGAGCGTATGTCCTGCCATTGACCTGAAAACACCAATCCAGCATCACAAACTCATCAATAAACAGTAAACAGCCTGAAAACAGCACTATTCACACACTAGCAGACACTGCTGCCCAACAGATCTGTTCGGATCACTTACCGGCCACTTTATTAGGTACGCCTGTTCAACTTCTTGTGTACACACTTTTTAATCAGCCAATCACATGGCAGCAGCTCAATGCATTTAGGCATGCAGACATAATGATCTGCTGAAGTTCAGAACGAGCATCAGAATGGGGAAGAAAGGGGATTTAAGAGACTTTGATCGTGGCATGGTTGTTGCTGCCAGACGGGCTGCTCTGAGTATTTCAGAAACTGCTGATCTACTGGGATTTTCATGCACAACCATCTCTAGGCTTTACAGAGAATGCTCCGACAAAGAGGAAATATCCAGTGAGCGGCAGTTCTGTGGGCGCAAATGCCTTGTTGATGAGGCCAGAGGTCAGAGGAGAATGGCCAGACTGGTTCCAGCTGATAGAAAGGCAACAGTAACTCAAATAAGCACTCGTATCAACCGAGCTCTGCAGAAGAGCATCTCTGAACACACAACACGTCCAACCTTGAGGCGGATGGGCTACAGCAGCAGAAGAGCACACCGGGTGCCGCTCCTGTCAGCTAAGAACAGGAAACTGAGGCTACAATTCACACAGACTCACCAAAACTGGACAATAGAAGATTGGAGAAACGTTGCTGCTCTGATGAGTCTCCATTTCTGCTGACACATTCGGATGCTCGGCTCAACAACATGAAAGCATGGATCATCCTGCCTTGTATCAGCGGTTCAGGCTGGTGGTGGTGGTGTAATGGTGTGGGGGAGATTTTCTTTGGGTCCATTAGTACCAATTGAGCATCAACGCCACAGCCTACCTGAGTATTGCTGCTGACCATGTCCATCCCTTTATGAGCACAGTGTCTCCATCTTCTGATGGCTACTTCCAGCAGGATAACGCAGCATGTCATAAAGCTCAATCATCTCAGACTGCTTTCTTGAACATGACGATGAGTTCACTGTACTCAAATGGCCTCCACAGTCACCAGAGCTCAATCCAATAGAGCAGCTTTGGGATGTGGTGGAACAGGAGATTGACATCATGGATGTGCAGCCGACAAATCTGCAGCAACTGTGTGATGCTATCATGACAATATGGAGCAAAATCTCTGAGGAATATTTCCAGTAGCTTGATAAATCTGTGGCAAGAAGGATTAAGGCAGTTCTGAAGGCAAAATGGGTCTGATCCGGTACTAGTGAGGTGTACCTAATAAAGTGGCCAGTGAGCGTAAATATGATGTTTCTGAACAGACAAACGTGCACAAAAAACATGTCAATGTGCCCAACATAAGTGTTTAATTGGCTATGCCTTCAAACAAACATTCAGAGACATTATATTTCACACACTAACACTGGTGTTTTTGTGGGAAACGTTTGGTTTGGAGTAATAAACTCTTGATTTAAACGTCTGAAAAGGAGTGCAGTACTGCACCGTAAGAGTAGTTCAAGTTCAAGTTCAAGTTGCTTTATTGGCATGACATTAAGTGCAGTATTGCCAAAGCACTTCAAATATGAAATATAATAAAACCATTGAAAAATTTATAGTAATACAGATAAGATATAATGACACACACACAAAAAAACAATATATATCTCATAAAATAAATAAATATCTCAGTACGATTATAGAGCTGATTCACAGTGATGCAGTGAAACTGTGATATTTGTATTCAAAGGTTATCACACCATCAGAATCTCCTCCCGGGCCATGCCTACTTTAGACTGAGTTATAGTTAATTACAGTTAATGTATATATGGATTAAGATATAATGTGACTGACCTGTATTGGGCAGTGCAGGTCTGGCGCCCTCCGCTGCGCCTTCAGATGTCCTGCAGTCATCACTCCACACAGCAGAGGCACAGGCTTCAGCGCAGGCTCCTTCCCACGCTCCTTCTGCACACGCTCCTTCTCCACACACTCCTTTTGCACACACTCCTTCTGCGCGCTCTTCTCCTTGTCACTCAGAGACACACACACCTTGTATGTGATCATGGAGCGCGGGCCGTCCTTCTTTAGGTGCTCAGACAGCAGCTTTACAGTGTAATCGTCCAGCGAGAGCACAGAAGGCAGTGTGTTTGTTTGTACGCGCTGGAACAGCTCCTTCAGCACCCGCGAGCGCTGAGACTCCCAGTTACAGCCCGAGATGATCTCTAGCACCTTCGTGGGTTCCGGTTTATCTACACACACACACACACACACACACACACACACACACATGCAGGATATTGGAAAGAAGTGACGCTGCAATATTTCGTTTTTCAGCGACACACAGTTAAAGTCAGACTGATTCGCCCTTCTGTGAATTTTTATTCTTCTTTAAATATTCCCCAGATGATGTTTAGCAGATTCAGGAATTTCTCACAGTATTTCCTCTAATATTTGTTCTTCTGGAGAAAGTCTGATGTGTTTTATTTTGGCTAGAATAAAAGCAGTTTTTAATTTTGTTAAACCCGTTTTAGAGTTAATATTATTAACCCCCTTCAGCAATATTAGTGTTGGATTGTCTACACAGGGTTTTAGCACGTTTCATCAAGTCAAATTTATATATATATATATATATATATATATATATATATATATATTTTTTTTTTTTTTTTTTTTTTAAATGACAAGGTTAACATCGTGAAAAGTATATTTATTATAGAGTGAATTACATTTAAATATATATATATACAGTTAGGGCTGTCACATTATAAAAAACTAATTAAACACACTTTATTATTAATCATGATTAATCAAGACAAAAACATATTTATTAAAGAAATTAAAACACAGGCATGTTAGTGCCATTTGAATTTTAAAACAATCAATGCCAATAACAAATAAAAATGATTTCCATGTTGGATTCTAAGTGGACTACAAATAAAAAATCCAAAATACAGCCATTGCAGATATGGAAAATAATAATAATAAAGTATTGAATACAAACAATTGTGCTCATTGTGAAGTTGTATTGTGAGTTGAGAACATTAATTATAAAGTAGAAACTATTTTGCTCAGTCCTCCTTTACATTCAGCCAGTTGCTCAGGCAGTCCGGTCTGTTGACATTATCGGGGGACAATGTGGACCTTTTCTTTTGAATCATGTGAGCTGAGAGTGGGAACGGTTTGTAACAAGCAGGATCACTGAATCAGCATATGCATTTCAGTGCCTAATTTTGGTGTTACTGGTGCGGTGACAAGGACGTAAGAAGCATCAAGGGCACCCACCAAATACTATAGACTTCTTACAGGGACTGTGGTCACTTAATCTCTAAACATTTCATTCTAAACAGCTGCAGCTGTGTCAGGTGTTTGCTCTTGTTGCTAGGAAACGCACAAACACACACACACACACACACACACACACACACACAGACAAACGAGCAGTACAGCGCACACGGCTGCACACACAACGGCGACTCAAACTTTTCAGCGATTCATCAACAAGCACGATCACGTGAATCAAATTTGCTTAAACTAAGTGTTCTGAAGTATGGCTGTATTTCACAAGCAAGGATTCTGACACAACAACGTGAAGCAGACGCTTTACAAAAGTTGTGTGTAAGAGGGGAAACATCTCAAACTTGACCATTTGAGGGCTCATGGAATAAACTTAAAGGCAGAGAAATGCACTTTGACCGCTTGCGACATCATCTGGCACTTTCACGGAGTACATTTACATGATTTTGTGATTAAGACAATACTCAGATTAAGAGTCGATCATGGAAGCAGCCATTTCTGATTATCTTAAAGGAACACCCGAGTCAGATTCCATTAAAACAGCACTCTTCAGGCAGTCCTTACTTCATATTGTCATCCAATAATCATCACGGGGCATGATCAATATTCTGCTGGATGAGAGTGAACTGCTGAAAGATTAAAAATGAAAATGAACCGGAAACTGCATGAAACTCTGGAGGAAACGCTGGATAGCCTAGTGATGCCTCATTAATTGCTTTGTACTTAAACTTTGCTTCTAAAAGCGCGTCCCTGGTCTTATCCATATTTCTATGCATGTTAAACACGCGTCGGCCACAACACGAAATAAATAAACAGCAACTGCGTTCATTTTTGTTAACGTTAAATATGGCAAATTAATTGCATGCTAACGCGCTAATTTTGACAGCCCTAATTTATAAACAGTTGAAGTCAGAATTAATAACCCGCCTGAATTATTAGCCCCCCTGTTTATTTTTTTTCCTGATTTCTGTTCTGGGAAGATTGTTTCAGCACATTTCTAATCATAATAGTGTTAATAACTCATCTCTAATAACTGATTTATTTTATCTTTTCCATGATGACAGTACATAATATTTTACTGAATATTTATCAAGACACTTCTATACAGCTTAAAGTGACATTAAAAGGCTTCACTAGGGTAATTAGGGTGAACTAGGCAGGTTAGGGGAATTAGGCAAGTTATTGTATAATGATGGTTTGTTCTGTAGACTATCGGAAAAAAAATTAGCTTAAAGGGGCTAATAATTTTGTCCCAAAAATGGTTTTAAAAAAAATTAATAACTGCTTTTATTCCAGCCGAAATAAAACAAATAAGACTTTCGCCAAAACAAAAAATATTATCAGACGTACTGTGAACATTTCATTGCTCTGTTAAAAATCATTTGGGAAATATTTAAAAAGGAAAATAAAAATCAAAAGGGGGCTAATAATTCTGACTTCAACTGTATATATTTGTTGGATTTTGGTCCAGATTGATTGAGTATACCTTCAATTCAACCTAATGCATTTCTGTTATAAAACCTTAAGTGTCAAGCCTATTTATAAATATTATGTGTGCACCCCTTTACTTCTGTAAACAGTTTTTGTATAATTAAACGATAACGTAACGAGATAAACTGCTCTGTTATTATCATGAGGAAAGGTGTGATTGTTTTAGGATTTCTTTCCTTGATTTTACTAAGATGGATTGTTGCTGATTGTATGGATGATGGCCTGATTGGGTAGCTTTACCTGGACAGAGAAAATTAAGTGAAGTTTATTCATAAACTAATTTCGAGAGGATCACGTGCTTATGATTGACACGGCTGGCCCCGAGTCAAGCTAATGTACGAATCACCAATCAGACTACTCCTAACCAAGTATAAATAACCAAACACCTTACCTTTAGTCATCTTCGTCTTGAAGAATAGCCAATCGCTGTAACTTTCAAGCAGAAATCTCCGAGGAGAACATCCTTAAACTGCACAGCTCCTATCGCTTCTTCTACCCGACATCCAGCGCACTACCACTCAGCAGAACAGACCAACAAGTCCGCGGCTTCAAACACAGGGCCGCTGGCCTCCACGCAATTCCGCCGCTCTCCCAAAGCCTGGGACTAGCCCCCATCGGAACGTGCAAGCCTCCAGCGCCCAGTATTGGCTGTATTCCACCGTGCATCCTGTTACAGCGGTCGATAATGCTCCGCTTGCGGCACGTAAAACTTCGGGCTATTCAGCCTGTTTTGTCGCACTACCGGCCTTGCCAGGTAAAGATCCCGCACATTAATACCAAGCACACGCGCACTGCTTTCGCTTTATTTAGTCATGTTCAACCGTGGCGTTACAAGCAGACCAAACATTCAAACGACGATCAATACGCTGCACGTAGACCATTCCCATAGCTGACAGCACTTGCTATAGTGTCAAGCAGTCATATACGGACAAACGTAAGCCGTTATTATGATTAGGCAGACTTAAAACATTTACTCAGTACTTCATGCCAAAGCCTCGTTCCACGCACTCCGATTTTAATCTAGACATCCACAGTACTTCCGGCGAACTCCTTCCATTAGAAACCATCATATTAGATCTGAATTCTTTACAAACCAGCTCACTGACTGATGTTTTAAGTAAACACTATGCATCAGTCTAATTAAACTAAACAATAACCATATGGCAAGCCATGTTTACATTAATCCAAATCCATTCCATATGGCAAGCCCCATTTGCACGTATACTCTTAACTAATGCAAATTAGCATTAGATATTATATGCTGTCATATATTTTACAGCATTTAAATATCCCGATAGCTACTTGCTATTCGATTAGTCATAATTTTGCCCACACAGAATCTGCACGCACGAAATTCTTAGCCATCACTGTTTCTGTTTATTTACTTTTGAATGTGTGTAATGTACATATTCATCTAGTTGGTAAATTAACTTCAGTAATATTATTGAATAATTTAAAATGTTTACATAATCTATAGTTCGTAAAGTTTTATTTTCTGCCTTTCTAGTAGATATATTATATGAGCTTGCTTGTTTACCAAATAAGTGGATATAACTGGATTTCCATCGTAAGACTAAAAAGTAAAGATATCACTGTTATTTAATCTATCAAAGTTTAGTTCCGATACTCATAAAATCATTCCACATAAATCTGCAGTTTTTCCAAAAAGTCAGGAGATTCTGTCTAGCCCTAGTCATTAGCACTACTTTCATCACTGATACTTAATCATTATGATGGCACGAGAAACCTACATTCTGTCATGCTGTTAGCTAATTGACAGAAAGTCGTCTTTGTTGTATATAACACTGGCCACACCTTCGGTCATCAAATAAATAATCTAAGCATTACATTTTCTATGACATGGCAAGTTATTTTTCACTAGTCCAAGTCCAGTTTTTACTGTCTTAGAGACATCCGGCTTGATTTCAGCATTCACACAAGAAGCTGCGGCGTATCACCACGCTAAGCTGTCAATTAGATCCATAGCAACAACAAACTAACCTAGTAATAACTTATGAACTGTTCTACTTCAGCATCAGAACAGCATTGTCTCGTCTGACATATGCTAGTAACGTGATTCCTTGTATGCTACAGTTGGCAACAGCGACTTGCCACGCGATGATCTGCTTAACGCTATCACATGCTAGAAACACTTGCTAAGCATAGGGTTTGACCAACATGTAAACAAGGCTCGCCAGTTAACTATCCAGGGAACCCCAGGAACCGCCCAGGAATCACTCAGAACACCCTAACGAGCACCTAGCAACGCTTAGCAACACCTTAGCATCAATGCTATTCATGCCAACTGCCTCAGAGCCCAAGTGCAGTCACGCTGGCTCTCTCAAGCCAATATCAAGTCTGTCAAGAACTTGGGTTCCAGCTATTTTCATCACACATATTATTTAATCTATGTCATAATAGGGACTTCATGAAATCTATAAGTCACATTTACCTCCACTGGAATATTACCGTTGGCTGAAACCACTAACTAAACATACAGCCATCGTTACAGCGATTGGTTGCTGCTCGATTTTCTCAAAGAAGCCATGCCCCCAGCCGCACTGCCTGCAGACTCTGCCTCCAATAACCCTGGACCACCCTCTCCCCCTTCAACAATCAATCTTCAGGACCTTATTAAGTTATTCTCAGCATCCATGGCTGATCTATGCATCTTAGGAGCTTGCATGCGAGGCAATACAGAGGGAGAGCGACTTAAAGACGGAAATCAAAACACCTTGCCAACTCTTCATGTATATACAGAAACTCTGGCAGCTGGCCCCGAAGCGGAGTCCAACCCTACTCCTGCCCCTCCCTATTCAGGACTGACATGGTCGCAAACCACCCAACTACTACCTCTGGGAAACCTCCATCACCCCCAAATACCCTCTGACCATATTCCACAGCATGGAACGCTTCCAAAGTCCATTACACATTTTTAAAGTTTACCCTATTCATTTCTAATCTCCACACTGCAAATATCCAAGTCAGTTCTACTAATACCTACTCTCTGGTGCCCTGGGATGACTAAACTTCCAACCCCCACAAGCCTTTACGCAGACGACGCTAATCATCTCATAACATGAGGTAAAAGATAAGGTCGTCGAAAAACCCCCTTTCCAGCCATTCATCTAGAATCTGAGCATTGTCCCTGCAGCCCACTGGGCTTTCCCAGCAATCCAGACTCATGGCATCAGCCTCAGCCATTACTACATCCACACTGTCCAAAGACCCTCACCAGCCACTACTCAACCATTGCTTACTCTCCCCTTTTCTTTTCTTTTAGCTTTCATCCCTGCTAGCACTACCCTGTGTCGCTAACTCCTGCAGGAGTGACACCCCAAGTGCCGACTCCGGCAGGAGCCATGCCCACTCCAGCCACCCCTTCACCTTTTACTCCCACTGCAAAGTCACCACCACTCTCTCTTTCCCCCCTCTCACAGGATCCCGGCTCCCGCAGCTCTGACTCCAGCAGGAGCTACCTTAAGCTTCGACTCCCACAGCAGTCAACCACTGCCCAATAGCTTAACCTTTCTTTCTTTCAGCGTCGAGTGCTCCGCTCTCTTCCAGCGTTGAGTCTCTCCGCCCCTACCCTTCCTTCCAGTGTCGAGTGCTCCGCTCCCTCCGAGCGTTAGAGTCTCTTCACCCCCCCCTTTTCTGTCCCAGCGTCGAGTGCTCCGCTGCTTCTTAAGCGGCGAGTCTCTCCGCCCCACTTTTATGTCTCCCGGTGGCGGAGGTTCCGCGCCTGCCAAGCACCGAGTTCCTCCGCCGCCCCCCTCTTTTCCCTTTCAGCGTTTAACTCTTTGCTACCCTCGTCTTCCTTCTAGCGCAAATCTTGCTTCTCTATATTCCTTCCGCATAGGCCCTACCCACCTGCTCGGACCCCCGCAGGGGTAATCCCCCCGAGCAGGAGCCCCAAAACCTCCCTGCAGGAGTCCCCACCGCCCATCCCCTTTCCCGACTCCTGCAGGAACTTGGCCCAGCAGCTCTGATCCCGAGCTTCGACTCCCACGGAGTCTGTCACCACCCACCCCCGCCCCTTAGAATTTTTTCTTTTTTCCTTCCAGCATCGAGTGCTCCGCTACCTTCTAGCGCCGAGTCTCTCCACCTTTTCCCTTCCTTCCGGTGTTGAGTGCTCCGCTCCCCCAGAGCGCTCAAGTCTCTTCGCCTCCTTTCTGTCCCAGCGTCGAGTTTCTCCGCCCCACTTTTTCTCTACCCTGCGGCGTTGAGGGCTCCGCTTCCTCCAAGCACTGAAGTCTCTCCGCCCCCTCTCCTTTTCTTATTCTTTTCAGTGACGAATACCGCCACTACTCCCCCTAGCTCTACTCCTCTATCTTCCTTCTGCTTAGGCCATCACTCCCAGCTATGACTCCGCAGAGTCTCCCAAGCTTCCCTGCCCAGACTCCCACGGAGTCTATGCTTACCAGTGACGAATACCGCCACTACTCCCTCTAGCTCTACCCCTCTATCTTCCTTCTGCTTAGGCCATCACTCCCAGCTATGACTCCGCAGAGTCTCCCAAGCTTCCCTGCCCAGACTCCCACGGAGTCTATGCTTACCCACGCTCCCGCAGGAGCCCCTCTCTTTCTCCTACTCTTCCCTAACTGTATATCCAGCAGCCGGATATGGCATTGGTATCAGCGGCTCTGGGGGGGTTCTTCAATACGCGGCTGCTGTCCCGAGCATAAAGCACTTTGGGGGGTTCTCGAGATCTACCCGAGCTCAAACTCCCCTTTCGCCCTGCAACGGGAGGGAGCCCCGGGCTCGAGGCTCTCATGAGCTCGGGGCTCTCTCCCGGGACAGCATGCCAAACTAGCTTATTACCAATCATCAGCTAAGTGTGAACTCTTGAAGACCTGTTTAAAATGGTTTAAGACATGCAACATAAAATTTCAGTGAATTTAAGACCTTTTTAAGGCCTAAAATTTTTTAATTTAAGACATTTTAAGATTGTTTAAAACCCTGAGGACACCCCGCTACACAACAAACCACTGTTATACAATGACTTGCCTAATTACCCTAGTGAAGCACTTAAATGTGACTTTAAGCTGTATAGAAGTGTCTTGAAGAATATCTAGTCTAATATTATTTACTGTCATCATGGAGAAGAGAAAATAAATCAGTTATTAGAGATGAGTTATTAACACTATTATGTGTAGAAATGTGTTGGAGAAATCTGCTCTCCACTAAACAGAAATGAAGAGAAACAATATACTGCAGGGCGAATAACTCCTCCAAATCCTTTTACTCTGATGAGGAAAATATACTGGGGTTGCACTGAAACGTGTAAATAAACCTCATCTTGCTACTGACCTGGGCTCTGAGCTGCGTGTGGTCTTTTACTGGGGTTCAGCAGAGACGTGTCACTGAGCTGTAATGAACGGACACAAACACAGGCGGTCAGCATCAGCAGCAGGGAATATAAGGCAGAAGGATAGACACTGTGGACGCAGTACCGCTTCATCTGAACTCTTCTTCGCAGGCAGTATGTGCACTTGTGGCGGAGGGTTACTGTTGTACTCGCGCACTCGCGCACAGGTCATCATGCTCTCCAGATACAGGTAAACCGGATCCTTCTCCATTGGAACCTGCAGGACAATACAGGATAGCACATAAACACACACACACTGCATTACAGAAACAGGAGACTTGCGGACGCATTTGTGCTGAGAATAGGGTTCATTGCCCCACAATTATGAATAAACATATCCTAAAACATGAACATGCTAGAGATTCTGACTGAATCAATTACTGAATCATTTAAGCTCATCAACACACTGTGTTCAGAGTGACTCTTTGGTGACGCTGCTGCTGTTTCTGCTCCATTGACGTCCATTATAATCACATTACAGATTGTAAAGTCCTGACAGCAGATACTCATGTAATATACGAATGCTGCTGGTTCTCTCTGTTATTAAGAGGGTAACTATTACTCTTGGTCATCAGTTGCAGTGCAAAAGAAAAGAGTTTCTGTTTTTTATATGGAGTACAGTGTGAGTGTGTCTAATAAAACATACTCGGGTTTAGATCAGGGGTCTCAAACTTAAATTGGCAGGGGGTCATTTCAGTGACTGACAGTTCATAGGAGGACCACTTTAATATTCAAGCACATGAAAACAGTGGAAACTTGATGTAATTCAGGGGTCACCAACATGGGCCTGTTCTAAAAATAGCTCACCATAGCACCACATATGAGTAAGCTGCATCTAATATTTTTATAGGTATTCTTTTTAAATCACACTTGCATTGGTGTAAAATTGAAAATTACTTCAAGTTATATATTTTAAAAAACTATTTCAGACAAATGAAGTGTTGCATATTGATATTTATCTAACTTGTTAAATCATTGTTGACAACTACTGTGAGAAATCATTAACATGATCAATGTCTTCACATAGATGAATATTATTAATTATTAATAATAACAACATATAATTAAAAGTAAATTAAGAAAAATGTGTTATTTAATAACTGGTAGCCCTTCACACTAATCGGTACCCAAGAAGTAGCTCTCAGTTTCCAAAAGGTTGGTGACCCCTGAAGTAACTGATGCACTCAGACATTCTTCCCCAGAGTTTTAAAGCTCTTTCTTTTTGTTTCTTGCTGTATATTCACATTGCTATGACAATACTACAATTTAATAATAGACATAATAATAATTATTGTTGTTCTGTCCCAGAACCAAACTTAACCAAAAGTTTAACAGAACAGCAGAAAGCAGATTGGGCAACTTTAGTGACTTTACTGGCTTTTGTTCTCAGTTTTTTTTTCTTTTTTTTGTAAAACTACAACAAAGAAGGGGGAAAGTGTGTCCATATGCACGTTTACTGTAACTTGTTCAGCTCAGCCAGCAGTACAATTTTACTAATGCCCATTTTTATACGAGTCTAAATTTGGATGAGGAAAATCTTTTAATGAGGCCATTTAAATTGAAGATTAGCAAAACTATCATATATACACCACCAGAATAACATGTAAGCCATGAAGAGGTGTCTGTACAACACAATACAGGTGGTATAAAACTGATTACAATCAAACAACACTTGAATATTTACAAAAATAGAGCTTTAGTGAAAATAGGGCACTTTTAGACATACAGTCAGAATTATTCAACACCTTAGAATTTTTTTCTTTCTTAAATATTTCCCAAATGATGTTGAACAGATTCAGGAAATGTTCACAGTATGTCTGATAATATTTGTTTTTTTTGTATAAGTCTTATGTGTTTTATTTCGACTAGAATAAAAGCAGTTCTTAATTTTTTAACACTATTTTAAGGACAATATTATTAGCCCCTTTAAGCTATTTATTTTTCCAATAGTCTACAGAACAAACCATCATTATACAATAACTTGCCTAATCACCCTAACCTGCCTAGTTACCCTAATTACCCTAGTGAAGCCTTTAAATGTCACTGTAAGCTGTATAGAAGTGTCTTGAAGAATATCTAGTCTAATATTATTTACTGTCATCATGACAAAGAGAAAATAAATCAGTTATTAGAGATGAGTTATTAACACTATTATGATTAGAAATGAGCTGAAAAAATCTTTACCTCATTAAACAATGAGGGAGACAAATAAACAGGAGGGCGAATAATTCCGACTTCAACTGTATATTCAACTGTTACATCAGCCCCAGAAATAATCTGCATGTGTGTTCCTCTAGACCGCACGCTGAGAGAAACGAAAGTTACCCAAACATATAGTGAAGTACTTTAAATGTCCAGTAGGTGGGGGTCATGCGACTGAAAAACAATGATAGTGATGCAAAAATATGTGGTTTGGGGGCCGAATCTTGAAAACATTTGCAAAAAAAAAAAAAAACAATAATTAAAGTGCACCTATTATGCAGAAATGACTTTGATGTAGGGTTTAAGCACAGTTTTGTGTGTCTGTCAGCAGTGTGAGTATCTCCAGCAGCCTCTAATGAGGGGGAAATCCCCGCCCACTAGTGTCCATCTCATTAGCATCTCCAGCATCCCTGAGTGAGAAGCAGCCGTCTGTCCATTAGCCATGACGCCCAGCGTTAGCGTCAACGATTCCCTTTCACTTTGAATGGGTGACGTCAGGCGTTGCTGAACTGCATTGTGGATCTGTCGGCGCCGCTTCAGAGGAGTTGCTCGCTGCAGAAGTTGGGACTAGCTCAATTTTTCAAGCGCCAAGGTGAGCGTCAGCGAATCATTTACATTTACATTTAGTCATTTAGCAGACGCTTTTATCCAAAGCGACTTACAAAAGAGGACAAGGAAGCAATTTACACAACTAAGAGCAACAATGAATAAGTACTAAAGGCAAGTTTCAGGTCTGTAAAGTCTAAGAAGGGAAGTGTTAGTAGTTTTTTTTTTTTTTTGTACAGTTAGTGTGATATTCAAATAGGCAATTGCAGCTTAGGAAGTGAAGTGGAGACTAAATAGTTGAGTTTTTAGTCGTTTCTTGAAAGTAGCGAGTGACTCTGCTGTTCTGATGCAGTTAGGGAGTTCATTCCACCAACTGGGCAGATTGAGCGTGAGCGTTCGCGAAAGTGATTTCTTCCCTCTTTGGGATGGAACCACGAGGCGACGTTCATTCACAGAACGCAAGTTTCTGGAGGGCACATAGATCTGCAGAAGTGAGTGCAGATAAGAAGGTGCTAGGCCAGAAGTCACTTTGTAGGCAAACATCAGAGCTTTGAATTTGATGCGAGCAGCAACTGGCAGCCAGTGCAAACGGACTAGCAGCGGAGTGACATGTGCTCGTTTAGGTTCATTGAAGACAACTCGTGCTGCTGCATTCTGGAGCAGTTGAAGAGGCTTGATAGAGTTAGCTGGAAGCCCAGCTAGTAGAGAGTTGCAGTAATCCAGTTTGGAGAGAACAAAAGCTTGAACAAGGAGTTGAGCTGCATGTTCAGATAAGAAGGGTCGGATCTTTCTGATGTTGTAGAGTGCGAATCTGCACGATCGAGCAGTTCTAGAAATGTGGTCAGAGAAGTTTAGTTGGTCATCAATCGTTACTCCAAGGCTTTTCACCGTTTTGGATGCAGTAATGGTTGCCCCATCCATCTGTATTGAAAAGTTATGGTGTAGAGTCGGGTTGGCAGAAACTACAAGCATTTCCGTTTTTGCGAGGTTCAGCTGAAGATGATGATCTTTCATCCAGTGTGAAATATCCAACAGGCAGGCTGAGATACGAGCTGGAACCGAGGGATCATCAGGATGAAAAGAGAGGTATAGCTGGGTATCATCAGCATAGCAGTGGTAGGAGAATCCATGTCTCTGGATGACTGGTCCTAGAGATGATGTGTAGATGGAGAAGAGAAGTGGCCCAAGAACAGAGCCTTGAGGTACCCCAGTGTTTAGATGCTGTAGGTTGGACACCTCTCCCCTCCAAGACACCCTGAATGACCTGTCAGAGAGGTAAGATCTGAACCATTGTATAACAGTGCCCGCAACGCCCAGTGACTCAAGCGTAGATAGCAGGATCTGGTGGTTGACAGTGTCAAAAGCAGCTGACAAGTCCAGCAAAATGAGGACTGATGATTTAGAGTCTGCTTTAGCCAGTCTGAGATCCTCCACGACCGAGAGCAGGGCAGTCTCAGTTGAGTGGCCTTTCTTAAAGCCGGATTGCTTGTTGTCCATGAGATTGTTTTGAGTAAGAAAGTCCAGGACTTGATTGAACACTACTTTCTCCAGAATCTTGGCCATGAATGGAAGCAGGGATACTGGTCTGTAGTTTTCAAGTAGCGTATGGTCCAGGTTGGGTTTCTTTAGCAGTGGGGTTACCCTTGCCTGCTTAAATGTAGTGGGGAATAAACCAGAGTCAAGAGATGTGTTAATTATGTGAGTCAGTGTTGGTATGACTGCAGGAGAGATGGCTTGCAAGAGATGAGAGGGAATGGGATCGAGTGGACAGGTGGTTGCATGGCTAGATAGCACAAGTTTGGACACCTCAGACTCAGAGAGCTGAGAAAAAGAGGTGAGTGTGTGTGGTGTTGGTGTTGTATCTTGCGTGTTTGTTGTAGGTGCAGCAAATTGAGCACTGATTTTTGCAGTTTTGGTGCAGAAGAATGTAGCAAAGTCATCAGTAGTAAGTGTGGAGGATGCGGGTGGAGGAGGAGGATAGAGGAGGGAGGAAAATGTTTTAAAAAGTAAGCGAGGATTAGTGGCATTGTTGATTTTCAGACGGTAATACGTCTGCTTTGCAGAAGTAACCTCAGCTGAGAAAGAGGACAGAAGAGTTTGGTATGTTAAGAGATGTGCAGGATTTTTAGTTTTCCGCCAAATTCTCTCTGCAGCCCGAAGTTTTGAGCGATGCTCACGGAGAGCATCTGAGAGCCAGGGTGCAGGAGGACTGGCACAGGCTGGCCTGGATGCAAGAGGACATAATCGGTCTAGACATGATGCTAGTGTGGAGCAGAGTGTATTAGTGGCACTGTTCGAATCAAGTGCAGTGAGTTTGCGAGATGGAGGAAGAGAGTCTGAAACAATGGTGGATAGTCTATTGGGTGAGAGAGATCGTAGGTTTCTGCGAAAGGTAACCAGTGTAGGAGTGTGTGGCGGCTCAGGAGTAATGTGGATGTTGAGAGACAGAAGGAAATGATCAGATATTTGTAGTGGAGTTACTATTGTTTGATCAGTGAAGCAGTGTCGTGTGTAAATAAGGTCTAGCTGATTACCTGATTTGTGGGTAGCAGAAGTAGGTGCTCTTTTTAGGTCAGATCGGTTAGGTTAGAATCAGATCGCTGTATGCAAATACACCAGCTAGACAGTGGCCTATTGCTCACTGATGTTCATTGGCTGAGGCTGCTATGACAATCGCTTCAGCCCCAACTTCATTCAAGTCTTCAGTCAAGCGTTGACACTGAAGCCCCGTGTGAATGAGGCATTAGAGTGTTTGAGCTGCTGAAGATAACGTCAGCATAGACAAAGAGGATTATAGATGTGGAGTTTTAGAAGAACAGCGACAAGAGCCACATAGACTGACACACACACTCACACTGAAGTACACATGACTAAAACTGACATCTGTAGCTCCGCCCTTTTTTGAAATCTAATTTGCATTTAAAGCGACAGTCACCAAATTAGTATAAAAGCCTGAAAGGGTCAGTTTCAGAGAGCTGGAGAACATTATCTGCGTGCTGTTCTCACACTCTCACACACACACACACACACGGGAGACACAGCAGAGACTCATACAGCTTGTAGAAAGGGGCATAACAGATTAACATGGTGTGACAGGTGTGATTGCTGACCTGTGCATTGGGGGGCCGGTTAGCCGGTGGTCTGCCTCGTGGTGTTAGTGTATATGTATGAGTATGTGTGTGTGTGCGTGGTGCTGGTCTCAGAGCTCCAGCTGGTTTAGGGGTGGACATCGGCTCGGGATCGCTCTCCTCCGCACTCCTCTCCCACAGGCGGGTGACTCTGGCTGCGGGTGCAGGCCTGCCCTCTGGGTCTGGGTCTGTTACACAACACACAGGACATTCACTCAATCATGTTTGGACAGAAGTGTGTGTAGTGTAGTGTGTGCACAGTCATGCTGGAGTGATGGAAACTCAACTAGTCTATTCTAAAAACATTCCCTGATGTTAAAATAGATGCAATGATGCTGATTTCTGATGTCTAATAACTGATTTATTTCCTCTTCTCCATGATGACAGCACATAATATTAGACTAGATATTCTTCAAGACACTAGTGTTCAGCTTAAAGTCACATTTAAAGGCTTCACTAGGGTAATGAGGGTAAAGATAGGGTAATTAGGTAAGTCATTGTACCACACACACTGAGGAATGATGTATTACACAAACGTTTAGCAGAACAGCCCTCATGTCCATGTTTTTGCCAGTTTTTCTAGACAGCTGGAGCTCTGGTAGCCCTATATTAGTGTGTGTTGAGCCTTACGCAGGGTCTGGAGGCTCCTGACGCTCTGGCTGTGGTCTGCGGAGCGGATCAGCAGGATCTTGTGTTTAAAGCAGGTGCAGCTGAACATGCACTCAACACGCCTGCAGTGTGTGGATCCTGCAGACTCTCTGCTCAGACTGTCACACACACAGCCCAGCCGACAGAAGAGCTTCGCACATGCACCGTCATCAGCAATGTGTGTGCTCCACTGCGGAGTCTCCACCAATACACTCTGGGGACACAAACACACACACACACACAAACACGAGAGCAACACATCAGATCATCACATTCTGAATACACAGGTGTTATTCTTCACACTACAGCTCTGCTGAACGCTGGACTCTGATTGGCTGCTTGTCACTCTCAGGTGTTTGGGTAATGTCATAAAAAAGGCACAGTTAAAGTAGTTCTGGCAGGTTTAGAGTGCATTACAGCTCCATATCACTCCGCTGAATGATTAGAGTTATTACACAGCTACAACAGTCAGAAATCTCCTCCAAAGCCTTCTGTTGTGTTCTGATGTGATTTAACTGTGTCTTCACCTGACAATGACCAAACACCTGAGAGTGAGCAGCAGCCAATCAGAAACAGAAATCAGAGTGTGCGTGTACCTGAGCGGTCAGCAGTGCGCTGAGGCTGACTCTGGCTCTCTCTGTGCTGATGAAGGTGTGTATTTGTCCGTGTGTGAGGGCCTGTTCCTCCAGCGTCCGGAGCTGTGTGTGTTTTTCAGTGCAGGAGGGCTGCGCTCCGTCCACTGCGTCTCTGTTAAAGCTGATGTGGGGTCGCCGTCTCTTCCTGCCGCGCCTGGAGCGCACTCTACCGACCCCTGCGCTGTATACTGCGGGCTGTGGCAGTGCTACGGGACGGGACACCACTCTCACAGGGGAGATCCGCATCCGTTTAGCGACCCGTCTGCTGGGCTGCTGCGGTGCTGTTGCTGCTGCTGATGGTGAAGTGCGCATCTGAAGCACACTATCTAGTGTACGCACATAACTGCTGCTCCTAACAGGCAGCTGATAGACCACCGGAGACGGATCGCTGCTGGAAAACACCTCCGCACGCTCGCTGATCCGCTGCCCTTCACTCTCCAGATACTCATCCAGCATCTCTGAGCAAAACGCTGAGCCTGATGGGAAAACACAGAGCAGATCAGAGAAACTGAAGCACTACAGCTGCAGGACCACTGCTCATCTTCTTTACACTGCTGCTCTCATTCATGCTGCGTTCACACCAGATGCGGAACGCGTGGATAAATCGCGATATTCGCGCATAAATAGCCGCGTGAACATTTGAGGCTACTCGCTTCATTCACGCGTCAGATTCACTTCAGAACAGACGAGGATTCGCGTGATGGGCAGGGCTTCTGTCTGCCTGGTGACTCTAGCTTCATAGCTAAATGGCTAACATGGATTTTATGAAGAAAATAACAGTGTTTATGTGCTTTATGAAGGCTGAAAAACAGCGTCAATACGTTTAGGGTCGTGTCTGAGTCCACTACATCCTTTCAGAGGTGCAGTAGCTCTGTGAGCTCATAAACTCCTCCAGAAACTGAACCTGGATGACGGAGGCTTTCAGCGGTGCTTCTGACTGAGCCGAGCCCGAGTCGGTGTCAGCTGGAGGATTTCCCCTGGGACACCGACAACAGGCGACACATCACAATCACGCCACCACAGGACCAAGCTCCTGATTGGTTAACGCGGCGCGAATGTCCGCTAAAGTTCAGATTTTTGAACTCGAGTGATTCGCGCGGAATGCTCAATTCAAGTCACGGCATTCGTGCGTATCGCGCTGCAGGATGTCTATTTGCATGTTTGCATTGACTTAAAATGTAAATCACTCGCGCGTTCCGCGTCTGGTGTGAACGCAGCATCAGCAGTTTCTGTCTTGTTTCTAGTCCAGAGATATACAAACTTCTCAAATCGAGCTAAAATATTGTGCTGTTTTCAGAAATAATGAGTCAAAAGTTCTGTTTCCTAAAACAAGCTAAATAATCTGCCAAAAGGGGAAGCAGAATGATCTTATTTATAAGAGAAAAAGTGGATTTTTCTGCTGGAGTGAACAGAAATGTGCTGTGTTCTGGAGCCAGCCCCCAGTGGGCGGTCGATGAACTGCAGCTTGGTGCTAATATGAGACGCCACAGTTCTGTAATCAAAACAGCAGCAGCAGGAGTAGAATATCGCAATCAATCAGTAGCTGTGTTTCCATCTAAAAATGCAGATTAACTTGATGAGAAAACCGGAATATCGAATAAAAGACGAGCAAATAAAGCAGCGTTTCCATCCAGCGAGCCAGACAGAACAAAATCATCACTTCCTGATTAACTGGCACCACATATCAACAGTAAAAACAGAATTTACTGCGGTAGGAGAAGCTGCGTCAATCCTTTCTTCATCTAATAAATGACTCACAGTGAACGTGGAGCACAGATGCCTCTGACACTTCTGCAGCATTTTAGAATGGCCAAAACAGCATTTGAGATGTTCTAGTGTGCTCAGCCTGCTGGTGTGTTCATTCACACACATTATTATCATCACATGATCTCATATCAAAATCACATGACCTTTTTAATGCGCATGCTGAAATTTGTTCAGTAAAAGTGTTTCCACTGAAGTTTAAGCGCATGTTTTCTTCTGGAATAAATAGTTTATCCTACTCAGTTATGTACATGTGCTTTTCATTTTTAAAATGCATGTGCATCTTGGCGTTTCCATCAACCAATGTTTTATGCGCATCTCCAAACTGAGCATAAAATAAGTGGCTGGAAACATGGCTATTGTGGCCAGTATTGTTATATTGTTGATCTGTGCACTGGGCAGTGAAAGTTTAGACCAGTTTAAACATCTCTACCATGGTTTCAAAGACAAATATTTGCTGTTTATTAACTACATATTTTGATATTTCAACAAATTCAGCTGCTTGATATCTTATTGTGAGCATGTTTATGATCTAATTTCATGATGTGAATATAACAGGAGCGCAACACTCGCTCTGCTTTCTGTATATTTATAATTTGGATATTCAGAGAAGTTTCACTGTGCAAAAACACACTCATTTTGTCAAAAATAATGATCCTTAAACTCTGTATATGTCTTTGGATTTTTTCTCAGTATACCCTAATACATAAATAATACCCTGATCTACAGTTTTAAATAGTCATAATAAGCAAAACGCCAAATATAAAAAGTGTGTTGTTGTTGCCGAACGTATGGATCATGCAAATATCGTTCATTATCAGCGCTAGTGTTCTTACTGTTGGCTGTGCCGGACGTGCTCCTCAAGCTGAACTTCTCCATCCAGCCTTTGATTCGGGTCAGGTCGTTTGTCTTCCCGGTGCGGGACACGAAACCACTCTCCGCTGACGGGTAAAGAATAGCGAAGTGAAGAACAGCGTTTTAACATACAAGTTCATTATTAAAGGGATAGTGCACACAAAACTGAACATTCTGTTCTTTACTTGTTCCAAACAAGCCTGACTTACTTTTACACTTGAGGTGTGAACCTACACTGGTCTCACGGTTCGGTTACGATTATCATGCCATCAATTCAGGTCAATTTGATATCTCAGTGCATCACGGTGCATTGACGATGCTTTCCATACACAGTGTTATATTTTCCTCACAGCAGCAATTCTTGTATTAAAATGTATAAATATATTTATTTACTATCTGTAAATCAATTTTGTCCTTTAATACAAACAGTCAGATTTATAAACTGTACCTTTAAACAACTCAAGCATTTAGAGCAAATAAACAAATATAAAAATCCCGCTCGCTTTCTGAGCCTTGTAAGTTCTCTTACACCCCTTTGATTGGTCACATGCTCAACAGAAAGGGCTGCGATTGGCTCTTACACGCTGGCGCTCTTCACAGATAACTGAGACTGATACGACATGATCAGCATGATAATTATTGAATATTTTTAACAATATATTCAGAAATACTAGGATTCGTTATTTGACCACTTTATTTTAATTTACCAACATTACTAAGGCAAATAGTTTTAATAGTCAATGTTGTTATGCTGACCTGAAGTGACAAGTGTGCCATTTTCTAAACAGGCAAAAGAAGGAAGACAGGGTTTCTGCAGGTTTCACCAAGTTAAATTTAAGACATTTTTAAGATCATTATGAATTAAATTTTAGACTCATAAAGGGCTAAACACCGAGGGATTTTTCAAATGGCCCAGATGAAAAAGAGCTTTATTTGCCCTTTCAAAAAGTCTATAATATAATTGAATATATCTAAAAATACAATTATAAATTAATAGTAAAAATATATATATTTTAGATATTTCTTGAGAAAATATTTTAAATATTGTAAAAACACATACAAACTCTACTTTTTATCCACTAAACAGGCACACAACATCTTAAGACGTTAGTATTAGGTTAGATTTAGGTCATGACGTCAGGTGACCACAATTCAATGTCTAGCCAGCGTCAAAGGACAACAATATTTTGACGTCCAATAACGATGTCAAATTACGTTGATATTTGGTTGATTTTAGATTGTGTTGAAAAGTGACCAAAATCCAACGTCTGATAGATGTCATAGTGGTAATGTCCCACAACGTCAGGGTGTAACATGATTAGACATTGATATTTTGTGGATTTTAGGTTTGACGTTGGACATTGACGACAATTTTCATTTCCAAACAAAATCCAATGTCCCCATGCTGTTGGGGTATGTTGGGACATAACGTCATCATGACCTCATGTTGATGTGCTGTGCCTGCAGGGTATACACTTTTTTCCCAACATAAACTATCTTTAAAACTAAAATATGTTTTAAAAGTTTTTAAAACTATAATAAACTAAATCTATGCACAACGATCTGTCCAGGTTGGTGTCCTCAGTCGTAAAAACATTAAGAACTTTTAAACAAATGTTATTGTAGGGAAAATAATTAAATAATTATGGTAAATAAATATAAATAAATAGAGGTAAAAATCACCTTTTTAAAATAAAGTTTGATTAAGATGGATTGTTGGTGGTGGGTTTTGGCCAGATTGTGTAGCAATACATCAGCAAAGGAAAATTAAGACCTGTTTAAAAAAAATGAAGACCTACAACACAATATTTAAGTAAATTTAAAACATTTTAAGACTTTTTAAGACCCCGTTGAAACCCTGGAAGAGTAAATATAGTGAGCACATTTAGGTTTTGGGGTGAACTGTTGCTTTAGCTGCAGGTTAATGTTCTCTGAAAACAATAAATATCAAACTCTCCTTCTGTGATTTACATCATGTACAACACGACTTTAGCAGAGTTTGAGCTGAACTGATGAAATGCACTGTTACAGTACAGCGGGATGTAGGATGTGCCATATTCTAGAGTTATTTTCATTCATGATGTACACTTAAGCAGGAAATCTGTGTGTTTCTGGTTGTTGCTTGAAAAAACACAGCTCCAGCGGCACGTTAATGAGAATTATTCATATGATTTATCCATTAACTGTATTTTATGAACATCCACCCCTAACCCAACCCTCACAGTACTGTAAACACAGTCATTCCAGCGACATTATTCATCACATTACCCAGTAAAGTGTGTTTTATTAACGCTCACCCCTACCCTAAACCCTGCAATGTGTCAGTTGTTGTGTGTTGTGTCAGTTGTTGTGTACGTACAGGAGGAGGGTGTGTGTTCCTGCGGTGTGTGTGTGACAGCAGCTGGTAAATCTACACCCAGATAATGCAGGTCTACAGGCGCAGTGTGGTCCAGCAGATTCAGCTTCACTCCAACTGTGCACACAGACAAACACACTTCAGATTAGTGCTGCGCACACGCACGCACGCGCACACACACACACACACACCAGCAGCAGCAGCACATCTTCATATTTACTGACTAATACCCGAATGATCAGTCAGATTACAGGAGATACGATGATCATGTTTGTTTGTGTGTGTGTGTGTGTGTGTGTGTGTCAGTCTGTGTGTTTTTTGTGAGTGTGTCCGTTTGTGCTTTTATTGTTGTTTGTGAGTGTGTGTGTCTGTCTGTATGTGTTATTGTTGTGTGCGCGTGAGTGTGTTTGTGTGTCTGTCTGTTTGTCTGTCTGTATGTGTTTTTGTAGTGTGTGTGTGTCTGTGTGTCTGTCTGTATGTGAATGTGTATCTGTTTTATTGTTGTATGTCTTTGTGTGTGTGTGTGTGTGTGTGAATGTGTATCTGTGTTTTATTGTTGTATGTATTTGTGTGTGTGTGTGTGTGTGTGTGTGTCTGTCTGTATGTGAATGTGTATCTGTGTTTTATTGTTGTATGTATTTGTGTGTGTGTGTGTGTGTGTGTGTGTGTGTGTCTGTATGTGAATGTGTATCTGTGTTTTATTGTTGTATGTATGTGTGTGTGTGTGTGTGTGTGTGTGTGTGTGTGCGTCTGTGTCTGTCTGTATGTGAATGTGTATCTGTGTTTTATTGTTGTATGTCTTTGTGTGTGTGTGTGTGTGTGTGTGTGTGTGTGTGTGTGTGTGTGTGTGTGTCTGTCTGTATGTGAATGTGTATCTGTGTTTTATTGTTGTATGTCTTTGTGTGTGTGTGTGTGTGTGTGTGTGTGTGTGTGTCTGTCTGTATGTGAATGTGTATCTGTGTTTTATTGTTGTATGTCTTTGTGTGTGTGTGTGTGTGTGTGTGTGTGTGTGTGTGTATGTGTGTATGTGTCTGTGTTTGTGTGTCTGTCTGTATGTGAATGTGTATCTGTTTGTGTTTTATTGTTGTGTGTGTGTGTGTGTGTGTGTGTGTGTGTGTGTGTGTGTGTGTGTGTGTGTGTGTGAGTGTGTGCACACGTCAATGAGTGAGTGTTTGTGAATGTGTGTGCGTCTGTCTGTGTGTTTTTGTTTTGTGTGTATGCGAGTGAGTGTTTGTGAGTGTCTGCCTGGTTGTCTGTATATCTGTGTGTGTGCGCATGTGTCTGTCAATGTGTGTACCTTTCTGCAGCGCTGGATGGAGGATCTGTCTGTTCTTCTTCTCCTTCAGATCCTGCAGTAAAGCGAGCTCCAGCTCAGAGATTCTGTCAGCTTCAGTAACTGGAGGATCTGCGCACACACACACACAAGGATGCGGACACGCAGACACGCACACGCACGGACACACACACGCACACACATATCATGAGAAGAGCAGATCACGAGCAGCACAGGGAACACTGCTGCAGCAGCTGAACACACACCTGTAACACACGCTGAGAGCTGCTGTGTGTGTGAGGATGGAGATATTGATGGTGATGGTGGTGGAGGTGATGAAGATCCAACAGAACTCCTCATGTTCCCCACATGGACATCCAGAGCCTCCTGATGAACAGAGAGACTTTGATAATCTCCAGACATTCAGACAGCTTATTCACCACACACTGGGTCAATATTAACCCGTGTGTGCTGCTGGGTCCTGTTCATCCACTCTGAGCTGATTCTCAGGCTTAATTTGGCCTTGATAATTGTTCTCTGAATCCTGTCATAGTTTTATTAACAACATTTTTGACAGGACTTTAAATAAAATATATATTTTTAATTAAATGTTATTTAATTGTGGCTATGACGCACACAAGAAAAAGGTTTTTTTTTTAGAAATAGTTTTGAAGCAAATCTTTGCTTTTAACAAAGGAAATTAAATATGTTGGGTAATAGATGTGCTCAGTAGAGGGAGTTTCCACCATTTCCTCATTCCACCAAAGTAAAGGAGTAAAGAGTAAAGTAAAGGCTGAATGGAGGAGGCTCGTTCTTTATCCTTGCGCTGCAGATGCTCTGTTTAACTGTGTTCTCACTAGTGAAGCGTTCAGCTTTTACACTTACTTCACTTCAGCCAATAGCAGAACAGCAACTACTGAAAAGGCGGGGCTAAGGATGGCAAAGCCCCATCTGATTGGTCAACATATATTGCATACACTATTATATTTATAGTGATTGCTGTGCACTGTATGGTGCAGCTCTGCTCAGACTATAATGAGTGTTACCTTTGCAGTGAAGGACACAAACAGCACCCCCTCCACATCCTCCAGGTCGGGCTGCATGCAGACGTCAGTGTGTGTGCTGATGCTTTGCATTCTTTTTCTGTGGTCCAGCAGTGCTTGTACATTCTTCACACGTGTCCACCACTTGGCTCTGGCCTTCTTCCCTCTCTTCATAGGCCGGGGCCTGCGCAGAACCACACGCTGCCCCCTACTGAGAGGACGCCGCCCTGCTTTCCTGGGGCTCCGCTGGCAGGATCTGGCCATCTGAGAGTCTCTGACTGCTGCACCGGACACACACTCATCAGGAGAGGTGTGTGTGGAGCTGACCAACACAGAACACACACACAACAGCATCAGTGTAGAGCAGTGGTCACCAAACTTGTTCCTGAAGGGCCGATGTCCTGCAGATTTTTGCTCCAACCCTAATCAAACACACCTGAACAAGCTGATCAAGGTCTTACATGGTATACTTGAAACATCCAGGCAGGTGTGTTGAGGCCAGTTGGAGATAAACCCTGCAGGGACACCGGCCCTCCAGGACCAGGATTGGTGACCCCTGGTGTAGAGCTTAGGACAACTATCTGGATCATAGACAGGTCTCCAGAGATGCCTTTTCAAGTTGTACACAAATCTGTGCTTTCAAAACTGAAGACAGCAGAAGTCAGAGATTTATTTGAATTATTTAGCCGGACAAGTTTACTGCGCCAAAATATTATAAATGTTTCTCCAAATCATATATATTGTGTTCAATGTGGAGGGATTTGTTGTTTATTACCCATTTAAAAAAGGAGATCTTTTAGAGCAGTAATCACAACACCATGATACTATTAAACTGTGATATTTTGATCCAAGGTTATCATACTGTCAGAATCTTCTACTGGCCCATGGCCACATAGGGCTGCACAATATATTATATGGGTTCAGCATGAATATGGCAATGTGTAAATCTGCAATCATCACAGGATCTGCAGTGTTGAGCATTATGATTTACAAGAAACACAGTATAGAACACATGGAAAGTTTAACCCAAAAATAGTCAAGAATTGTGTTGTTTCAGCTCATTTAAAATAAGTAGTTTAAACAAGCAGCAAGAGTAATTTTTTAATGTATGTTAAATCTTCATCACTACGTAAGTTCTTTTCTTTCTGAGAATTTAGATTAAACACTTCAAATGTTTTTATTGAACAATGTCTTTATGAAGCTTATGAAGTGTCAGAGTTTTGGGTGAATAGACTTCAGTGGAGGGACAGAAATCTGCCATTTATCATTAAAATATCTTGAACTGTGATTTTTTTGTTTTACTTTAAACTATACATTGCCTTATATTTTACCTTTGATGGGGGACATTTATTACGAAACTGATGAAAGGGTTGCCTGAAGTAGTTACGTTATTATTTGAAGAATTTTGGTTTTGATTGTAATTTGTTTCCTGCTTTTGTATTGAAGTGCTGATTAACAGAAATCTTGTTTGGGCTCAAACAATTGGCATTAACTATAAAAACAACTTTATGCTGATTTCTTTGAATTAACATCAAAAATGTATTTTATTTTTAACAGGAGGACGAACTTGAAGGCCACACAAATGAAATCATGAGGTTGTTGGTGATTCACAGTCCCACAGCAGAGGAATGTTGTTATAAGAGTGTTTAAATAGTTTCCATTGTATGTTTTGTCATTATTAGACTTTGCTTTATTTTTCAGTGATGATGTAAGATATATGTAACACTGTAATGTATTTTAACACTGTATAGCCTGGTTTATACTTCTGCGTCAAGCGATCGGCATGACCCACGGCGCATGCAACATTCGCAGCTGTGCATTCATATTTCTGCTGCTGTGTCTGTTGCTCTGCAATAACACTCCAGGAACGCTAGTTGGCAGTGAGGTGTTAATGTTCCTCTGTGTTGAGTTTCTTCACTGGTGTTTTGTTTTTTCTGAACGCTACCTTAATGTACAAGTGGCTCAACCTCGCTCATTCAGAGCCAGGAGCCAGCGGACGTGCAACAACTTTAATCATGAGGTAAACACAAAACCAAACTTTCCATCTGGAGCTCCCTCACAGGACACCACACTTGTAAACAATCGCTCCATCGGGCTCGTGGGGCTCTCGGCCCCGCCCACACTCGTCAACGCAGTCAAGTCGACCAATCACAGCGCTTGTGTTATGCGTCGTTGCGATGTGTATTTACATTTTTGAGAGGTGCGCATCAGCGTCACCGACTGCACTTAACGCAGAAGTATAAATCAGCCTTAACACTGAATTTTGCTTGAAATGTATCTCTATATTAATAGTTAAAAATGTTTTTATATGGTTTTATGTGTGTCTTCTTGACAATTTTTTACTAAACTTACTCTTCAAAAAATAAGTTTTAGGTAATAATTTGTATTGGTTTATTATTATTATAATTAATGTAGTAGAAGAACTGTTGCTGCGAAAAGTAGAGTAAATGTTACTCAATTGTATAAGTAAATACTAATGAGAACTATTGGTTAGATCTTACCTTATTTCTTTTATAAATATTTGTCATAGAATTTTACCCTAAAGATGTGAGGGCAAATTGTTACCTCAATTTTACCGGGTTAGATTCTACAGGTTGTTTTTTTACAGTGCAGAATATCTACAGATATATCTGCATAAAAGAGGTTTAGATTTAAATTAAATGAAGATAATACTCATTGTAATCTAGCAATTCTAGTTCAGTCCTACATTCTCTAGCTTATTTTCTGTGTGTTGTCAATACTGGAATTCGGTACCAATGAATACTGAAATTTTAAAAAACGTAATTTCCTACTAACATTTGAGTGCTGATTGGCTATTGTGTTCGCATGCTCAACAGAAATGACTGTGATTGGCTGTGAAGGTCCTCAGTTCACCAAACTCACCGCTGTTCACTGAGTGTAAACACACACATGGACACTGGATGTTGATCAGCTGGTGTTTATTTAGTTTTTGCTGTTTTAGGCTCGAGAACCTAACTGTTAATCGAATAGAATCTTGTTGACTATTTGATTATTAATTTAAATGATTGATGACAGGATGTTTTGAAAATAAAAATCTAGCAAATTCTATTGCAGCCCTACATCCCTGAATCATACGCTTATTTTCCATACCTGAGGTATTGTTCTCCATCAGATGTGCTGTCGTTATTAGCTGTGTTTACTTTTGTTTTGGCTGATTTAAGCTACAGAATCCAACCATTAATCGAATTAAATCCAATTTCATTGTGAATCGAATCTAACTAAATCATTCAGAATTTACAAAAATAGTTCTTGAATCATTTGAATCATGAATGGAATCGATTCACTATCTACCCAAAGATTCACAGCACACTGAATGAGCAACTGCTGCTTCTTGTTATGATCTTACTATACCTTCATGTTTGGAAAACCGAACAAAGCTTTTCTCTGTGTGGGAGTGCTTGAGTTCTGAGTGTAATCTGCACGTCATGAAGCAGACACATCTCACATTAAGGTTCACAATTAATCGACAGGATTTTTTGTAAATTGACACTTAAACCTAGCAAACTCCAGTGCAGCTCTACTCAATGATAAGGTCATTTCCCTCACCTGAGGTGCTGCTCTCCGTCAGAGGTGGTGTGGTTGTCAGCGGTGTATTTGGCTGTGTGTGTGCGCGCTGGCGTCAGAGCCAGTTTGAGTTTGTTCTGAATGAGGCGAGCGCTGGTCTCATCCTCTCTGAACGCCAGCATGAAGGGATTGCAGTCGATTTTCAGCCGGGTGATCTGCGGGTTCTGGTAGCTGGTCACCGCGTAGAACTCAGTCTTAGGGAAGGTGAACATGTGCACATTAGGACTCTTCAGCGGGACGGCCCGCTCTAGACAGGCGCTCACCGGAGCCACGTACAACCGCGGCTGGTAGCGGTGCATTGGCTGCAGGAGCACGCCTTCCCGCTCGCAGGAGTCGTGCGTCAGCTTCACCGTGTAGAAGGACACCGGGCTGTCCATCCAGTGCTGGCCCACAGCCGGAGAGTCAGGGTGGAAACACACGGGGCTCTGCAGATGAGCTTCACCCGGGCCGTCCGGCTCCCACGCCTCTCCGTTAAACCGGTGTCGGAGATCATCCAGCGGAGCGATGTCCATGAGAAGGAAGTACTGCAGGTCGGGGTCCAGCCCGCGCAGGCGGAAGCGGCAGCAGGGGAACATGCGTCTGCCCTGCGGCGTCAGCAGCATCTCCGTGCCTAGGCTGTGGAAGCGGCTCCAGACTGACTCGTTCTCCAGGGTCGCCTCTATAACCCTGCTGGGACGGCCCTCTGTGGATACTAAAGCTCCGGAATCCGCTGGGTTTGTGCATTTAACAGTGTCATGATTTCCCAGCATTCCCTCTGCTGTGATCTCCATGGCTGCAGGATGCTCAAACATCAGGCCAGTGCAGATCTGGCAGAATTAGTGAGATTACAGCATCTGAAACGGCTGGAAAAACAAGAGAAATCAGTCATCTGTGAGGTCAAACAGACAGAGCAATAACCATACTACTGTCTTATTTACAGCTGCTTCAACGAAAGAGCCTTGACATGAGCAATTTGTATTGGATGTTTGGTATAATCTCAATTGAAACATGAAGATGGAGTAGCTCCTCCCCTTTTTAAAAAAATCAGCCAATAGCATGATGTGTTTCTCACAGCTCTGCCATTATGAGTGGTCGAGCTCAAGCACATGAAATAAACATCCAATGAGAAGAAGGGGGCGGGGCATGCCAGACACTAGGGAGGATTTGATTGGTCAGAAGATTTGATAAGAAACTGAAGTATGAGGAGACGGCAAAAATCAATGAACCATTAGGCGAACGTGAAAGACTGGATGCTTATATCAGGGTTATCTGTTCTACATGTGAGTTTTGTCACTGTTAATGGAGCACACTAGATTACAGATATACTGACTATCACAGAACATTTTGCTTGGGTACATCTGTTTTCATTCTTGCACTCTCATTCGTTGCTGAATAACCAATCAGAGCGCTGTCTTCACCTGACTCTACATAATAAAATGTTTGCATTCTTGGTTATCTGATTCTTCCTATACACAGAGCATTAATACGGCATCCTTGGCTTGCAGTAAATATATAAACACACACACACACATACCACAATGTGATCACTAGGTCTGTGGCAATAATTAAATACCTGTCTAACTGCGGTTGTTTAATCTAATTACTGTAATGCGTTTAATAGCCCCAAGTGGAGACAAACAATCAAATGCAGATCACCATCTTAAACACACATGCACATCCAACCTGGCCAGAGTGAGAGACTCATTATGTGTGTGTGTGTGTGTGTGTGTGTGTGTGTGTGTGTGTGTGTGTGTGTGTGTGTTTGTGTGTGTATTATGGCTGTACAGCGTTTCTCTACTTCCACTACTGCTGTAGTTTATAAACAGCATGCGCCAACAACATCTAAAGTTTGTTTTCTATGCTGTGTGTGTGTTACATACTATAGGGCATTGTGTGTGTATGCCAGCTTGCTGAGATTGTTTTCAATTTGTTATTTAAAGGTGCAAAGAGACAACTCACAAAAGAGTCAATTCATCTCAATAATTCTGGAATTTTCAATAATTTAATTAAATGGACAGCACACACAGAAATCTAAACTCTTTATTTACTCATCCTGTTCCAAACCTGTGTGAGTTTCTGTCTTCTGCTGAACACAAAGGAAGATATTCTGAAGAATGCTGGAGAGACAGACAGTGTTTACTGTTCCTGCACTTTAAGAAATAAAGGTACCTGAGCTGTCACTGGGGTGGTTCCTTTTCAAAAGGTACAAATTTGTACTTAAAAGGTCCATATTAATACCTCAAGAGTACATATTAGTACCTAAAAAGTAAAAAAGTGTTCCTCTTAACATTTGTAGGTACTAATTTACACTTTTGAGGTACCAATATGGACCCTTCAAGTACAAATGTGTTCCTTATGAAAAGGTACCACCTCAGTGACAGCTCACATACTTTTATTTCTGAGAATGTACTTTGGATGTCAATGTCTTCTGTTTGCAGCAGTCTAGGGCTGGGCGATATATCAGGTACTGGGGATATATATCGATATGATTCTAATTAGGGCTGGGCGATAATTCGATGTCGATAATTATCACGATATAAAATTTTTCAATAAAACGATAATGACAGTTCGATAATTGCTCGATAATATTTACGCACTATGCGTAACGTTGCACAAGCATTTTGCAGCCTGCCCTTCCGACTGCTGCACGCTGTACAAGTTTACACCCATACAGTGTTAGTTGCACTGAAAGGAGTAAGAAAGAAATAAGGTAAAAAAGGTCAGAGTCACAGACATTGTTGACAAGAAACGTCACTAGACTTCATGAGCTACTTAGTTTTTCCCTATCCGACACAAAACAGAGCAACATGCACTGCAAACTGCTTAGACGACTCGTGTTATCAAGAGCAGGCAACACCACGACCTGTTTCACCATGTAAAACAAGACCACCCTTATAAAGATGCTAAGAAATTACAGACATAAACAAGTGTTGGCAAATCAGCGCAGCTACCCAGCAGAGTCTCATGTCATCGTTTTCTAAAGCCGTGCCACGAGAAAAAAAAAAAACATGAAAAGACAGACGAAAGACATGACAGAGGACACAATCTCTATCACATCTCAGTGAACACATGATGCTTGCTGTAAACTACAGCCTGCATCATTTAAGGGTATCTGTTAAGACAATAATAAGATCTTTTGATGTCAAGCTGTTTCCTTTTTAATAATAAAATGTGTTTTGAAATCTGTAATATTGTCTCTCATCGACGGTAAAAGAACCAGCCTTTATATATTTAAAGCACATAATCACAGAGGAGAAATCAGATGCTGAAGACATAATCTTTAAAATAATGACATATTAAAAATGCAGCAAATATATGACAGACGTTTACAACAGCAACAGCTTTTTTTTCCACGGAGCGAAGCATCATCCACCCGCAGTTGTTTAAGGCAGACACGAACTAAATAAAAATAAACGTATTTCCTTGAAAATGTGTCTTTTAGTAACGAATTTCATTTTGTATAATGTGTAGCTTAATTTTGATGTATATTTTGTTGGTCAGATATCTACAGCATAAACAAGAGGAATGAATAACATCTGAGGTGAAGCGCTTTAACACAAGCCCGCTATATGCTTTGGCGCCAAAACAATCCATTAAACTATTTTCACGGTTTCATTTTAATTTATTAATTAAGCGCGGTCTGAGCAGCATGAACTGGACAGTCTTTTCGCAGCACTGATAGATTTCTTGGGTTACCTCGAAAGAATAAACTTGGATGGAGCTCAGAAGCTGGCTGTGTAAATGAAGAGGCTCCCCGCATGTTTTCGTTGTGATGCGCGATTTGTAAATTGAGAGTCTGCTTAGACCTATTCGTGCTACTCTGTCAGATAAATTTGGTTAAAACACGGGCGGATATATCGGAGATATGCGCATAACAAGGTTTTATGCGACCCGCAATATGGGATTTCAAGTGACAGCATAAGTAAGGTAAACTGCACACACTTGATGTAATGCGTGGATGCGTCTCACAGCGCAAACAGAACTAAACCTTTACATGTTCATGCTTAATCAGTCATCGATAAGGTCTATCAATTAAAGCATTATCGACAATCAATAGATCAAGTAATCATTAGCATCCCTAAATAAAATACATTAAAGTATATTTCACACTAAATTCACCATATTTACCATTAAAAGGAGAGTTCACCCAAAACTGAAAATTCTGTGACTATTAACTCACATTGTTCCAAATCGTTTTTTTATTTTTTTCTGATGATGAACAATAATATCCAATGACTTGTAGGTAGGGTTGTAACGGTATGAATTTTTTACGGTATGATAATCGTCTAAAACAATACCACGGTTTGACGGTTTCGCGGTATACGGTATGTTACAAAATAATAGAACAGTGAAGCAAATTTGACTTTTTCCAAATAATATATTTTCAGTTACTATAAACAACACCACTTACAATGAACAAATAAAAAAATAAGAAAATAATAAATAATGTGTCAAAGTCCAAATAAAGTCCAAATAAATATGGTGCAAATCCTCAGTAAAAAATAGATATAAATATTTACTATACTATAAATAGTTACATAACGAAACTAGATTCAATATGGAACATCCTTAGGTTTTATGTGCCAGCATGGATATGGTTGTCTGTGGATATGGATTTGGATGTGGTTGTCTGCAATGCAGACAAACAGCTGCATCTTCATTTGCGTCTTTTGGAAACAGCAAGAGCAGCAGTTCGTCTTTGCTGTGTCACTGTTTTGTCATGTTTCTGTGCTGCTGTGCATGCAAAAGTACTTAGTATGAGAATTATTTCATGCAAAACTTTTTTTTGCGTTTTATTTAGCCGCGCATAAATGTATGCCTATCTCTCATTCCGTGTTGTTCAAAAAGCTCATTGTTGGTCCACAAACAAAAGCGAAACCTATGCTTATTGGTTATGATATAGCGAGTTTGAACCAATCTGGGCATGGAGGAGGGACAATGCATCAATGTATCATGTCTGGTTTGTCCGGAGACACAGTGACGAGCGTTTCTTTGTCAAATCAGCGTTGTCAAATGTTGATGACGTAACCGCACTGATTCCGGAGCCTCTGAAAGTCTGCGAATGTTATGTGATACAGCACTGGAAAGCTGAGATTCTCTTCTTTATGCCAATCTTTGAATTGTATGAATCGGATCAGCGGATCAAAAGTTATTAAACATTTAAGAGCAATACTTAATTTTAGCCGCGGGCGGCTGTCTCGGTCTTTAAGGGTTAAAACTGTTGATATGCAATTGTTCATGGTATGATAATCGTGCACGTTCAAATCGTGGTAGACCGTCATACCGGTATATTGTTACAACCCTACTTGTAGGTAATGTCTTTGGTTGTTGAAAACTTGAACAAGTAAATGTTGAATTAAAATTGTTCTTTTGTTTATTATTTTATTATTTATATTGTCAGACAGCTAAAACATTTCACTAAATGTGTTAAATCAGCTGCACAAAGCCATTGGCATGCTGAAAATCTTATATAATTGATAGATATAAAGATTTAACATTTATCGTGATAAATATCGATATCGACTGATATGAAAAAAATTATCGTGACAATTTTTTTTGCCATATCGCCCAGCTCTAATTCTAATTATCATAATAATGTAATGTAAGGTAATATCCAATATGATTCATATTGGTATGGTTTGAGGCCACACATGCGCATTCTGCTCAAAACAGACCACTCCAAGGCTGCACTTGAGCTCCACTAGCACAAATGTGCGCATGCGCAAATAAACGATTCACTCCATGAGTCAAACAAAAGATTAGTTCAAAATGAATGCATCTGACTCCGCCTTGCGAGTACGTATGTCACACTGCGCCTGCAGCTGTCACATCGGTTTATCAGAAACCTTTTATCCATCATTTCTTCCGCAATTAACAGCAAGAACGAACGTAGAAGCCTTGTCAAATTGACAAGCAGCACCTGAGTGTGTTCAAAAGAATAAAAAACGCCAAAACAGGAGGAATTTATAGCACATTTCGAAAGTGACACCACCTCACATTCACTGATTATACGTTCAGTATTTATTACACGACGGTCTCTTCTTTATATTTACATTCACACACATTTAGTTCTGCATTCTGCTCTGTTATAATGACTGTTTGCATTTACATGCTTAACCAGCATTTCATCACAGCACTCTCAAACTATTACACTATTTCTCAAATCCATAGTTTTTTCGTTTTCATCTCCGTATTAAATATTTAGTCAAACACAAGTTTAGTAAAAGAAAAAGTTTTTTTACATGGAGTTAAAGACTTATCTTTAGATATCTTCGACATGTGCACTGTTTAATAATTGTGCACAATAAATACATGTGTAACTAAAAAACATATACAGCTGATTTAATTATTTTCTATCCTGAAATACTGTTTGTTGTGGTACTATTTAAGTGTGCTCCTTTTTCGCTCTGACAATGTAGTTATGTTTTCTATGGTTCTGTTTACTTTGTTATTTGCAGTGTTAAGCAGGAGGAAAAACCTGAACTGTATTTATTTATTAAAGATTTTGTACCGCTGTTATTTTTGTGCAGCTGTTTACTTGTAAACAGGGAGGAAAACCCCTGTGTTTGAATTATATTTTGCTCAAAAAATGTGTAATAAATTTTTAACAAGGCTTTAACTCACACGTAACCGTTTATGGGAAAATGCCAGATATATTTCGTATACCGTCATTCCACCTAAAAATACCGGGATATGATATTTTGCCCATATGGCCCAGCCCTACAGCAGTCTTCAGCATAATTTGTTTTGTGCTTAGCAGAACTCATAACAGCTTAGAACCACTTGCGCAAGTAAATGATGAGGACATGTTCATTTTATTGTGAATATCCTTTTAACGCAGTGAAAAAAGTCTGTCTTGAAATTGGTTGACCCCTAGAAGACTAGCATTTGAATTAAAAAGCTACTGAACTCATGTTGCTCCAGAACGGAGCGTGACGTAATCATAGATCTGTGTGTTGTGTAGCAGCAGTTAAAATATATCAGTAAACATCATCAGTAATGCTCTTGCAAACACACAGACTTCCTCATAATCAAACGCATTTGCTGTACTAATCCGCAATCAACCATTTCATTAATTACTGGATGAATAAAAACACAACTGTGCTGCTTCATCTGCACATAAACACACTCGCACTAAAACAGAACAATGCGATTTTAGAAAATGGCGTCGAATTCACATCTAATTCAACCAATGGCGCGGGATGTGGGCGGGGCTTCAAGTGTAGCTGACCAATGCCCGACGAGAATTCAGAAAACCTGTCTGCAACAGTCATTGTTATGAACATGTTTTGTTTGCGCAAAGAAATGAAACACAACAAAGTAAAGCTACATACTAAAATATGCACTGCCACACAGACAACACTAGATGTAATAATTCCATGCATCTTCCCACACCATAACATCGATACTGTTAGCGAACGCGACGAGTTTACACACGCTGGTGAGCGGCTGTTGAACGGTCAACATGGCGATCACTGCTGTTTCTGAACGTTACAAACACACCAGCACACAAGCTCTTCATGAAACGCGGACTGGAAGATGTTTAAAGCTAAACTAAGAGACAAACAGTGGTCATGGCAGAGGACTCGCACACACAGAGCACTCAACTTGCAGTTAGTTTAGTCGCTAACTAGCACTAGTCACCCTGCAGCCCAGGCTCGTGGAGTCTGTCAGGCGTGTTTTCAGCACACTAAAACCCCGCATTGAGCCGTCAGTCACTCACCTCACTCTGTCTCCGTCATTTTCTGTCCGGTGTTTGTCGGTAAACTCGTGATTCCCAACCGAAATCAGTCTCCTGAACCAACTGCTCCGGCGCGCTCTGTGACCACGTGACGTCACTCTCTGTAACCGCTCCCGCTCATGCTGTTTCCCGCTGGACCAATAGCGCGGCGTTCCTAAACTCAGCGGTGTCTCACCGCGCTCATCAGATACAACAAACAGCTGTTCCTGCAGTTTATTAGCGCATCTGATGGTAATGTGGAGAATCACGGCGCCTTTTATATTTCAAAGCGCTTATTAATTTGTAAATAGTTCTTTTTTATTCACGTTTTGAGGAGCCGTGCTTACTTTTAACGTTATAAGAGTTTATTATGAAGTTTTTAATTTTTTTTCGTCCTCTTATCACAATTTATCTAACAAAACTCACATTTAATTGATTTTAACTTTATAAGTCCACTTTATTCTTTTAAGTCCCTATCTAGTGCTTTTGTTTATATCCTCGCGGCGTCCTCCTCCCGGAAATGACATCACAGTATTGGAGGGAAAACGACAGCGGTGAGTTGTGAATTTGGTCATTTCTGTAATCTTTTGTGCAGTTTTTTGGTTTGTGTGTGTAAAATAGTAAGTTAACTTGGTCAGCTAACCCAATCCTGTTTGATAATAGTGTTTTAAAAGACATTTAAACTGGTCTTCAAGTTATAATCCTTAGGGAAGGTTCCTGTCCGCCTCAGATAAATTACTTCCCATTGTGTAAATATTCTGTATATACAGTTTTATGAAGGAAACGTCAAATAACAATAAATTATCAAAATAAAACAAAGTAATTATAAGATATATTACAATTTCTGCTGTTCTTGAAGTTACTATTACAGTTAAATCATAATTATTAATATTATTGCTTTCAAATGATTAATCACAATTCATTTTTGTGTAAATATCTGTATAAATACACACACACACACACACACACTCACACACTGCACATATAATGATCCGGTTTCCCCCACAGTCCAAATACATGTGCTACAGGGTAATTGGGTAATCTAAAATTGACCATATAGTGTGTGTGTGTGTGTGTGTGTGTGTGTGTGTGTGTGTGTGTGTGTGTGTGTGTGTATGGGTGTTTCCTAGTGACAGGTTGCACCTAGAAGGGCTTCCACTGCGTAAAACATGTGCTGGAATAGTTGGCAGTTCATTCCGCTGTGGCGACTCCAGATTAATAAAGGGAAATTAATAAAGCCAAAAATAAAATTAATAAATAATCAAAAGAAATTTAATGTCTACTATATATAAATATTTATATGTAAATGCAATCTTTTTAATATAATATAGGCAAGCTTATGTGTATATTACACAAAATATACACATTAGGCACATACATATTTTGTAAATCATAAAATGAATATTAATCATTTGAAAGCATTAATTAATATGAAATGTTTCTATAATGGGCTTCACGGTGGCTCAGTGGTGTCACACTGTAGCCTCACAGCAAGAAGGTCTGTGGTTTGAGTCTCAGCTGGGTCAGTTGGTGTTTCTGTGTGGAGTTTGCATGTTCTCCCTGTGTTGGTGTGGGTTTCCTCCGGGTGCTTCGGTTTCCCCCACAGTCCAAACACATGCGCTATAGGGGAACTAAACTGGCCATCGTGTTGAGTGTGTGTGTGTGTGCAATTTAATGATTAATTACTAAGTTAATCAGCCAAACTGAACTAAAACATGTAAACTGAGACAGAAATAACTGACTTAAAGACAATTAGGCTAGTGCTCTAATAATACTGGCCATCATGTGTTGTGTTCAGTGTAGTAATATATAGTTAAAGACTAAAGTACTGGCCCTGCTGTGAAATTAATTAGTTTTTAAATAGTTGTATTATTTATATTATAGGAATTTTATGTATAATTTAACTCCCTATTTTACTAGTTTAAAGCATTTATTTCAGTGTGATTCGAATGAGTGAATTAAAGATTTTGATGTGTGATAGCTGTGTTTTACATAGTGGTGTGACGGATCACAGATCTCTCATTTTGTTGTTTTAGTCATGGATTGGACCGTTTTTCAAATCAGCCAGAAAGGGGAGGAGACAAAAGTCATCTACTTTCCATTACAGAAACAGCACTGCAAGACACTTTTGGTATTAACAAACAGAATTGAGAAGCTGTAATTTTATTACAAATAGAGTGAAGAAATGATCAGCTGAATAAAAATCAACTAAAATATTCAGTGCTGTGAGAAACTCACTGTTACTCCTACTGTTGCTAATACAGCTAAATGTAGAAATCTAACATCATCATTTGTGCAACCCATATTTATTCTACTCTCATCCGCAATGAATGATTCAGTTACTCACTCATAAATCTTCATGTGTCATTGCTGGATGATCAGTGGCGCCCTCAGAAAATGTTCTAAAAGGTGGCCAAGTAAGGCCACACCAAATCTTGCGGTGGCACACAAAACAATAATGAATTGTGTACATATTGTCTATGATGAGTAATGCTGTTATATTTTTGTTTCTGATAAATGAAATAATGTAGTTTCAATAAATTCCATTGAATACTCTTGAAATATTAAATATTGAAATATTTAGTTTAAAAACACCTTTCAGGCAAGTTACTTTTCACATTCTGTTATTGTACAACATACAGTATATGCCATGTCTAAAATTAATGAAGATGAATGAATTAACTAATTAAACAAAACAGCAAAATAATGGAGTTGCTAAATAAATTAGATTCTGAATTCTTGCGGCCCACATGCAGGATCCCTGAGGCCCGCTAGTGGTCACCCACCGGTTGAGAATCCATGTTCTAAACTATAGACCAGGGCTATTCAATTAATTTGTCATTGGGGCTGGTTCATGAAAAGCATCCCAAATGAAGGGCCGGAGACAAATGAATCTATATGAGTGATGATACAACAGCATATAAGAGCCCATATGCTGTATATTTTTGCTCCATAAGACCCCCTTAATGGCTTTTTCTACATTAAAATGTTAATATATTGTATACTGAAACTACATAATATCAGTGCATTGTACAATAGACTTTTTTTGTTTTTACAAACATTTAAATGTTGTATTTCAGAGCACAACAGAGGCGTTTCAGTAAGGAGGTTCAAACAACTCTGAGTTTAAACTTGAACTCTGAGTTGATTTACCGAGAGATTAAAAACTCAGAGTTTTCGGTTTCAGAACAGCTGATCTGAGTTGGGTCAATCAACTTTGAGTAGACCAACTCAGAGTTAAGCGCGCACACCGTGACTATAAAAAGGCATTATCAATGGAGCGCAGATATTACGAGTGACTATGGCAACATCTTAAAAAAAGAGATCAGCATTTCTTTCTCCAGCTGAACTTGATCTGCTCATGCAAAGTTATAGCAAATATGAGTGTATATATTTAAAAAGAAGCAGCCATCAGTGAAACAGAGACAGCGTGGGAAAACAGCTGCCCAAGTTAATGCAGAATTTTTAATTTTAAGTATAATAAAAGTATAATAAAATAAGTAATGTAAGTATAATAAAATAAGTAATGTAATGTGTGACGTTTATACTTTTTTCTAAACTTTTATACACGTTTATCAGTTTTAATAGATTTAGCAGTGCACTTGTGTGTCTGCCTTATATTGATCAAGTGATAGAGGTTGATATAACATTAAGAAGGTAAGCAGTAATAAAATAATTTAGACAGATTAATAATCCCATTATTCTAGTAACAGTACATGTCGAAAGTTAATTATTTATGAAAAAAAAGGACAAGCCTCGTACGTGACTTTGTTCTGTGTGTGACAAAAATGTAGGCAATAGCTGTGTTTCCATCAAAATATAGGCTATTACATTAATTTGTGCAAAACTCGAATAACGCCTAAAAATAAAGCAGCGTTTTTATCCAAAGAGTCGAAGAGAACACAAACGTCACTTCCTGATTAACTTGCGCCAAATATCAACAGTAAAAACAGAATTACTGCGGTAGAAGAAGCTGCATCAATGATTTTTTATTTAATTAATGTACTTTCGCCTCAGAAGACAATTGACACACAATGAACACGTGGGGGCGTTTGAAGCCAGACGCGGAGATCTTGACACACTCCAGACGCTCGGAGGTAATTAATAATATACACTAATACTGAAACAGTTAAGGCATTTTAGAATGACCAAAACAACATTTAAGATGTGCTGCAGTGTGCTCAGTCTTCTGGTTTGTCCTTTTACACACATTTTCATCATCATCATCATCTCTAACAAACCATTTTTTAATGTACATACTGTAATTTGTTAAGTGTTTCCTTCGTAGTTCTTGCGCATCTTTTCTTATCAAATAAAAGTTTAACCTACTCAGTTATGCACATGTTTTATTATGCGTATTGTCAAAAGTTATGTGAATCATGACGTTTCCATCAATCTTTTTTATGCACATCTCCAAAATGAGCTCTAAAATAGGTGTGTGGAAATGTAAGACTAATGCGAGAAATACAGCTTCATCTTTAAAAAAGGGGAGGAGACTGACAAAAACTCAGAGTTTAGAGAATAAAACCTGCTCCGGACCAGGTTAGGTTCACAGAGTAAGTTACCACAGTAACTGACTCTGAGTTAAAGTTAACTCTCTTTTAGAAACAGGCTTGACTTACCCTGATTTCTCCAGTTTAACAAACCTGCCATTTTAAAACGGAAAACCCAGAGTTTCTCTCATTTCAGGGTTAAACTACTCTGAGTTTTAACTTAACCTGCTTTCTGAAACAGGCCCCAGAAGCAGTGCATTGCTGAAGTAGGCTTCTTCTACATTCAGACACATTCATGTTATGTTTTGAACTGCATAACAATGAGGGATGCAACAATTATAGATTTTGGTTGTACATTTATATAGTCTGAAGAATAATCATGGTTTCACGGTTATCACCTCTAATGTAAATTCAAGCTTTATATTAGGTAAATAGCTATTTAGATTAACTGTTGTTATCATCTGCATTCATGCATACGTAATCATTTTAATAATAATTCGTCAAACATATCTTTTGTGTACATTGCACTGAAAGCAACTCTCACCGTGGGATGTTTTCTACTGCGTGCGCCCAGAAAGACGCAAGCGCATTGCTCCGCTGGCGCCCGCATATTGTCATATATTCTTACATTAGAAATAACAAACTTGCAAGCGGATAAGACGTGATATGGGAAATCCCGCTGCTGTAGTTAATCCTGTGTGCGTGCGCATTAGCCTCGGTGTACTTCAAACTTAAAACTAGCGCACAGGCAACTTGGCATTTTGCAGCGGTTTTGTTTTGTTCCATGCAACAGAAATGCGGCTTAGAGAAGACTTTATGATTAATAAAGTGTGACAAAATAAAGCGCAGTTAATAGTGAAATCGGCTAATCGTTGCATCCCTATTTACAATATCAGTGCATTCTACAAATAGCCTTTTCTACGGACATGTTTTCGGCTGCCGCACCACTTGCTCATGATGACTCTGTGCAGCCTTTAACTGCAGCTCGTGCTGTTACTAAACAGATGCACGTAACTTCAAAACTATAGTGGCCGTTTGTGGACTGAACTAAATTTATTTTTGATGTCTTGGTCACACTGTTTGGAGGGCCGGAACAAAGTGCCTCGGGGGCCGGATTCGGCCCGCCAATTGAATAGCCCTGCTCTAGACTGTTCTCCCAATACTGCCGTGTTGTTTGACTGCTTGTAACTTCACAACTAACTCAAAAGACTAAAGACTCAATCTCTTTATTGATTGTTGCGTTGTTCAAACACAGATTTGAATGCAGAGATTGGCAGGATTAATAAACATGCAAATCAGCATCATTTGTAAGTGATGTTGCGTGGGTGTTGAGATCCTGATCTTTTAATGATTAATCGTGCAGTTTACACTGAGTTCAATAATGCATCCCCAATAACCCAGCACAATGTCTTCTGTCATCATGTTTCACAGGAAAGCCTTAATGCTTTCATACATGTGATCTGAATGAGTGAAAGGCGATCTCTCTGCCATCGTTAAGACATTTAGAATTAATCTAGAGTCACAATACAGATTAATACAGAGTCATAACAAAACACATTATGAACAAAACCAAACTGCACAGAATTATTTCTTGGCCTTGTTGTATCTCCTGCCTCGTTTATTCTGGTTCATGTAAAGCAGTGAGTTGCCTCTGCGCGTGAAATGTGCTGCGTAAACAGATCTGCCTTGCCTATATATTATTGCTGATCACATTCGCTGGATTAGTTCAAGCTGTCATGCATGCAAACACATGACGCAGGTGAGTGTTTTTAATTAAATTTAATGAAAGCCGCTCTGCTCGTTTGCTGCCGAAGCTCATATTTACTGTCAGTCAAGACTTCAGCGATGCAGACGTGCCGATCTCCGTGGAGAAATCAAGATCTGGAGCTCTCAGAGGGGACAATTATTGCACTCCTCCACCATCATCATCATCCTCACACACACACACCAAATACATTTACATGCACACACACACCATCATCATCCTCCATCACAAATACATTTATTGTTTGTTTGTTTTCTGAATAAACAAGTATTCCAGTCCTGTAACACATTGTATCAGTGAAGCATTTACTACTGTGTAATGTTGCCTTTCTCTTCACCAGTGGTGGAAAGAGTACTGAAAAAGCATACTTAAGTAAAAGTAGCATTACTTGCCTAAAAATGTAGAGTGAGTAGAGTAAAACCGTTGTAAATATTTCTCAGAGTGTGAGTAAACAGTAGCCCTTTTAAAAGTACTCAAGAGTAGTGAGTATTACGCTGTGGAAAGTTGATGCGTTTACATGTCATTTGTGGATGTGTGTAAACGTAACATTCTGTAGTGCATTTAGTTATTGCCCAGCAGGCACACAATGTCATAAGACATTAATATTAGGTTAGATTTAGGTTGTGATGTCAGGTGACCAAAATTCAATGTCTAGCCAGCGTCTAAGGACAACATTATTTTGATGTCCAATAATGACGTTGATATTTGGTTGATTTTAGGTTGTTAGAAAGTGACCAAAATCCAATGTCGAGCCAACATCTTAAACCAACATCCTATTGACGTCAAATACTGACATTTATTCATCAGTTCACGAGTTCACACTTGCATTCGTTTAAGTATAAAGCATATTTGGCGTGCTGTCCGGGGGGAGGGCTCTGAGCTCGAGGAGACACCCCAACTCGAGTTATTCCCCTTGTCAGGAAACAAAGAGAAGTTGGGATTCGAGCGAAGTATCTAGCCCGGCCCCAGAACGCTCCCCCCGGGAATGCAATGCAAGAGGTGAGGTGACGGGGTGGTGGAGGGATGCTAAAGTCGTGAGATGCTGCAGGTAAGACAGCTTTGGTATATATAGGGGTTGCTCAAGAACTGATTTGATGATGGAATAATTGTCAATGATGTATTCGATATTGAAACTTCTGCGCATGCTCCTCCCGAAATTTGTCTACAAAACATCACTTATGGCAACCAAAATTCTAAATCTGATAGACGTCATAGCGGTTCCGTCGACACAACATCAAGCTGTAACATCATTTGACGTTGATATTTGGTTTGTTTTAGGTTGGACATTGACATCGGGCTGACGTTAAGTTCTGATGTAAACCCGATTTTCATTTCCAAACAAAATGCAGCGTCTCCACAACATTTAATCTGGCAGCATGTTGACGTCTTGTGTCTGCTGGGTGTTTAAAGGGTCATGAAACACCAGAACACATGTGTTGAGCTGTTGACAGTGGTATATGTGTCCCACACTGCTAAAAACACTATTAGGACACCTATATTTCACTAAAAAGTGTAAATTGGTTGTTTTTGCGTTATTTCAAGCAAATTCGTACTTCCGGTTTGAAACAAATTTTTGAAGCTGCGTCACGGTCATGACATAATAGCGTGTATTCCAGCGTGCAGACTGGACGTCTGTGCCAGAGTGTGTCTTATTACGTCTTACAGTGTGATGCATTAATGCATGAGTAAAGCTTGGTTCAAACCAATCAGCGCGCTCTATTGTGCAACTTCATTAATATTCATTACTGTCACAGTGTTTAGACGACAGAGACGCCACGTTGTGTTGGCAAAACAAGCGTGAAGTGTTGCTTTTATAGTTTGCTGCCATTAAGTTTCGTTTTCATTTTCTCTCTGTGAGAGCTCATCTGGAGTCACGTGTGGATTAACAGTGTACGCGACGCTCTACAACAATAACTTGCGTGTCTAAGGAGGAACATTGTTTACCTAAGAGCTGTTCGCATCTGCAAACGCTGAAATCCGGATTCGCTTGTAACGTTAGTCTCCTCTTCATAAAGACGCGGCTCTAGCTGCTGGTGATTGTCCTGTCTCTACAGATTTGGTAAGTGAGCGACCAGTGCTCTTTGTTTATTCAGTTTGTTCGTATCGAATTAAGTTAACTATTGCACTGAGTGCATACACAGCACCGCATTTTGTGACCATCTAAGTTTCCGGGAAATGCAGAGTTTTTTTTCTGTCATTCGCCGTGCGGTATCAAACATTGCATGAAAAATACACGCTTAGAGCAGATCCTCAAATCAAATATCGCGTTTGTCGCGAGGGGCATGAATGAATTCCCTGAATGAAAGAGCCAAACTGCAGTTAAAGTCCACCATTTAATAATTTGGCAAATAATTCGACTACAGATGTCCCTGTAGGTTAAACACCATCACTTTCTCATGTGTGTGTATTTTGACTGAAACTCGCGCGTGCCCAAATAGACACTCCCACACCATCCCACTTTAGTTCCTCCAACACTCCCCCCTAAACAGAGCTGGATACGCCCACTTTTCTGACTTTTTCCAAAGTAGAGGTGTGAAAACACCCTGCTGAAACGAGGGGGTTTCATGGCCCTTTAAGGCCATTTCGGTCATCGTACAGTAAATACTGATCATCAAACTGATCATCTTCTCATCAGTGACATGCATCTAAACCAGGGGTGCTCTTACTCAGTCCTGAAGGGCCAGTGTCCTGCAAAGTTTAGTTCCAATCCCAATTAGACACACCTGGGCTAGCTAATCGTAATCAAGCTTATACTAGGCTTTCTAGAAACATCTGTACAGGTGTGTTGAGGCAAGTTGGAGCTCAAATCTGCTGGACATCGGCCCTCCAGGACTGTGTTTGGGCATCCCTGATCTAAACAGTCTCTGGGTCAATGCGTCTAAAGATTTTGAACATCTTCTTAGACACTTTTAATGCTTCCAAACAGTTTGCTGCAATGTAAAGTGCACATGTCTTGAAGAAGTTCGTTATGATGTGATTTACCTTCTGTGTGTGATTTGATTGGACAGGAATCACAGGACTGATTTCTCTAATCCATATAGACTAGAGAAAATACAGTAGTGACTGCAGGTTGAAGGACAGCAGTGGAGTAAAAGTACAGATTCTGCAGTAAACATGTGCTCAAGGGTAGATAAAAGTGCACATTTTTTAAATTTCTGAGCAAAACTACTCAATTACAGTCATTTGAGTATTTGCAAATAGTTACTTTACACCACAGCTCTTCACAACACTTAAAGGCGTTTAGGGACTGTAGACAGCGAGTGATGAAGTGTTTCAGGAGTTATTCAGTCCCATTCTACCTGCAAACAAGTCTTAAGGTGAGCAACAGTACAGGCTCTTCATTGTGGCATTTTGCACTTTAAATTGCACCGCACATTCTCTATTGGAGACAGGTCGGGACTGCAGGCAGGCCAGTCCAGCATCTGTCTCCTCTTCCTCCGCAGCATGACTCTGTAATGTGAGTTGAATGTGGTTCTGCATTGTCTTGTTGAACTCTGCATGGGCGTCCCTGGAGCAGAAGGCAGCATATTGAGCTCCAGAATCTCCCTGTGCTGTTCAGCATTAATGGAGCATCAGAGCAGGATCAGGCTACCTTTGCCAAGACACAAGGCACTGACACAACCCTAGAGCCTGGCTTCTGGACGTGTTGCTGGTGACAGTCTGGATGATCCTCTTCTTCTTTGGTCTGGAGCAGACGGCGTCCATTTCTCCCAGAAACACCTGAAACACTGCTTCATCACAGCACAGTACACATCTCCACTGTGTGATGGTCCATCCCAGATGCCTCTGAGCCCAGAAAAGTGGACGGTGCTTTAGGACACCGTTAACATAGGGCTTCCTTTTGGCACAGTGCAGTTTTAACTGGCGTTTGTGGATGTGACTCTGTATTGTGGTGCTTGACAAAGGTTTCCCGCAGTAGTGCTGAGCCCATGTGCTGATCTGGCTTATAGATGAATGAGGACTCTTGATGCAGCGCCCCCTGAGGGGTCGGAGGTCACGGTTGTTCAGCTTAGGCTTGCGCTCGTGTCCTTTACGCACTGAAACTCCTCCAGATTCCTTCAATCTTTAATGATGTTCTGCACTGTTGAAGGTGAAATATCCACATGTCTTCCTCTCTTGCTCTGAGGAGCATTGTGTTTGAACATCTCAGTCATTTTCTCTCGTATTTGTTGGTGATCCTCGGCCCATCTCTGCTCCTGACAAAACATCCAATATTTTGTGTTCATATAGTCTGCAGTGAAACTCAAGTCAGAGTACATCTGGAAATCACTGCTTTCTTTTATCTGTGCTTTCCATACTGACCCAACTTTAGGCAGGGCTAGAAATTGCGTCCATTTTGGTCGCATATGCACCCTTAAAATATATTTGGGAGCATTTCTGCGAGTGCTTAAAATTGTTGTGTGCGACCCGTTTTTACTGCAAAATGTTCACCACATTCTGCGACATTCACGCAGATTGCATCTCTAAGCTCTTTGTCTGCACTTGAAAGGCGAAACGCAGCGCTCAGGAATGGTTTAAAACAGTTGCCATGTCAACCTGCTGCAGTAAACAAATCCAAGACCGTAATGCTTGTCCCGCCTTCACGCTCTTCTTATTGGCCCATTGCTCTAGCACTGAATCATCAGCTGTCAATCACTCAGTCAATGCCTTCTGGCTTGGGATGACAGAGAGAGCTGCTACTGCGAAAAACTGTAAAGCGCTGACGATGAGAATGAAGATACCACTGACAGATTTAGTTTTAGAAACCATCTAGTCACAAATAATGACACAACGTACTGGTGATCATGTGCTGAATGTTAATCCACCATCTACACTTTTCCAGGAGTAGAAGACTTCCATTGGCTTCAAGTCCGCTGTGAAAAGTCTGTGGGATGGAGTTTTCAGGTAACTGTTTGCCACATCTAGCACGAGAGCTTCTGTTTATTCCTTCATATAAATCGCCAGATGCTGTCCGCCGTGCAAGTGGCAGCTATATGTAAAATTAAACACCATCTACACCATCACAAACGGCCTTACACTGAGTAAACTAACATCGCTACTCATGAAAAGTATTGCTATTAACATGACGTATGCATATAATAAGGTACAGTATATGTCAAAAGCATCAGTGCAATATCAGACAGCACCCGTGAGAACAGCACAGTTATACCCTTAACAGATTCATTCATGTCCAGCAGTGTGTGCAGGGCCGGTGAGCGCTCCGTGTATGCTTTGGTCACTCAGTTATGTTATAAAAATCTTTTTTCTTGTGATAACGGGATTTCGTTGAGACATATTTTCCTCACGCTTGCATATATATATATATATTTTTTTTTTTTTTTTTGCTTGTTAGTTTGATTACTGTTGGTTTCAAATGCAATAAATATGTTTGTATAAAACTTGTAGTAACGGTGCTCATAATTGGTGGGTGCGACTAAATTTTGCCTGATGCGCCTACATTTTTAAAGTTAGAAGCACCGGTGCTACCAAGCAAAAAGGTTAATTTCGAGCCCTGTTTAGAGATTAGTATAAACATAGAAACAGCTGAATCTCCTCTCCTTATGCTTTGTTTTCTCCGTCATCTGTGTTGTGGGAAACACACTCCGCCTCCTCCTTCTCATCCACACACACACACACACACACACAGACACGACACACAGGTGATGGTGATGGAGCAGATACAGGTGAATCTCCTCTCTCTGCGCCTCTTCATCTCCATCATTGGTGTTGTGGGAAACACACTGCTCCTGGTCTCCATCCTGCACACACACACACACCTGAAGTCGTTCGAGCTGTTCCTGCTGGCTCTGTGCTCCGCCAACCTGCAGCAGCTGGTGATGGTGGATGTGTATGATGTTCTGCTGCTGTGTTCTCCGTCCTGCATCGGTGTGTGTTCCTGCCGCGCGCTGCGCTTCCTGACGGTGTTCGGGGAGGTCTGCAGCGTGCTCTTCACCGCACTCATCAGCATCTACCGTCACCAGAAGCTCCACGACGTGTTCTCGCATGTGAACGTGCCCGTGCTGCTGGACAGCCTGCGCTGGGCGGTGTGTATGTGTGTGCTGTGTGTGTGTGTGGCGCTCGCCTTCGGTCTGCCCACGCTCCTGGTTAACACACACTGGAGTGTCTCCAACTCTTCGCTCGAGCGCTGCCCGGTGGACTTCTTCCAGTGCCCGTCCTCCTCCCCGTGTCTCACACACATCTACAAGTACGTGTTCCTGCTGGTGTGTGTGGTGCTGCCGCTGCTGGTCGTCACGGTGACGAGTGTGCTGATGGTGCGGGTCCTGCTGGCGCAGCAGCGCGCCGTGCGGGTTCGAGAGGCGGAGGAGCCCCACCCTCATCACCACCACTCCTCTCTCCTGCGCAGCACGCTGGCCATCCTGGCGGCCATGTTGCTCTTCCTGCTGGACTGGAGTGTGTATCTGCTCCTGCATTTGGCCTTTGACCCCTACAGCTTCCCTCTGTGGGCGGAGGTGGAGTTCTTCATCACCACCATTTACACCGCACTCAGCCCGTACGTCTACGGCATCGGCAACGACCTCTTCAGCATAAAGCGCTTATACTGCTGAGGATTATTAGAGGAGCACACACACACACACACACACACACACACACACACACACACACACACACACACGCACACACACGCACACAGAAGATGATGATGGAGCAGAGACACCTGAATCTTCTCTCCTCACGCTTTGTTTTCTCCTCATCATCCACTCACAAACACACACAGACACACACTCCTCCTCCTCATCACACACACTGATGATGATGATGATGATGATGATGGAGCAGACACATCTGGATCTTCGCCCTCTTCAGTGTAAAGCTCTTGTAGTGCGGAGGATTATTACAGGGGTGTGTTTACATTACATTTGTCTTGAAATCTAAATGTTCTGTGTTTGTTTTGCTAGCTCACATTGTCATACTTAAAGTCATCATGAAACAGAAGTTAAGATGGTGTTTGTCCTCTGTTGTGGGATGCATTCACTCTAAACAGTCCTGACATGAGAAATAATGTTTGTCTTTGGGAACCGAGCGACTGGATTGTTGGAAAATTACTAACAAAATGAAGGAAGATTGACGAGTAGATGAAGGCAGAGCAGAAACGAGGTACCCGCTGATTGCTCCATCCTAAAGTACAGAGAGCCCTAAACTAACGTATTGCTAGCTCCACCCTAAATAACTGATAGCCCCACCCTAACTGACTGATAGCCCTGCCTTAAATGACTGATAGCTCCACCCTAAACGACTGATAGCTCCACCCTAAACGACTGATAGCTCAACGCTCAAGGATTAATAGCTCCGCCCTAAAGAACTGATAGCTCCACCCTAAAGGGTTAATAGCTCTGCCCCTAAAGGACTGATAGCCCCGCCCTAAAAGATTAATAGCTCCATTCCAGAAGGACTGATAGCTCCAACCTAAATGACTGATAGCTCCGCCCTAAAGGACTGATAGCTCCACCCTAAAGGACTGATAGCTCCACCCTAAAGGACTGATAGCTCCACCCTAAAGGATTATTAGCTCTGCCCCTAGAGGACTGATAGCTCCACCCTAAAAGATTAATAGCTCCGCCCCAAAAGGACTGATAGTTCCACCCTAAATGACTGATAGCTCCGCCCTAAAGGACTGATAGCTCCACCCTAAAGGATTAATAGCTCTGCCCTAAAGGACTGATAGCTCCACCCTAAAGGATTATTAGCTCTGCCCCTAGAGGACTGATAGCTCCACCCTAAAAGATTAATAGCTCCGCCCCAAAAGGACTGATAGTTCCACCCTAAATGACTGATAGCTCCGCCCTAAAGGACTGATAGCTCCACCCTAAATGACTGATAGCTCCACCCTAAATGAATAATAGCGCCGCTCTAAAGGACTGATAGCCCTGTCCTAACGGACTGATAGCTCCGCCCCAAATTAGTGATAGCCCCACCCTAAATGCCTGATAGCCGCGCCCTAAATGACTGATAGCCACACCCTTAATGACTGATAGCCACGCCCCAAATTAGTGATAGCCCCACCCTAAATGCCGGATAGTCACGCCCTAAATGACAGATAGCTCCACCCTAAATGAATAATAGCGCCGCTCTAAAGGACTGATAGCCCTGTCCTAACGGACGGATAGCTCCGCCCCAAATTAGTGATAGCCTCACCCTAAATGCCTGATAGCCGCGCCCTAAATGACTGATAGCCACACCCTTAATGACTGATAGCCACGCCCCAAATTAGTGATAGCCCCACCCTAAATGCCTGATAGTCACGCCCTAAATGACAGATAGCTACGCCCTTAATGACTGATTGCTCCACCCTAAACGACTGATAGCTTCAACCTAAATGACTGAAAGCCATGCACTAAAGGACTGATAGCTCCACCCTAAATGATTACTAGCGCTGCCCTAAAGGATTGATAGCCCTGCTCTAAAGAACTGATAGCTCCACCCTAAAGGACTGATAGCTCCAAACTTAAAAATATGATAGCCCCGCCCTAAATGACTGATAGCCCCGCCCTAAAGCACTGATAGCTCCACCCTAAATGATTTATAGCGCCGCCCTAAAGGACTGATAGCTCCACCCTAAAGGACTGATACCCACGCCCCAAATTAGTGATAGCCCCACCCTACATGCCTGATAGCTTAATAGCTCCACCCTAAATGACGGACAGCCTCGGGCTGAAGGACTAATAGCCCTGCCCCTTTTATGTCATGAACTGTCATGCTGCGTTCACATCAGATGCAGCATGTGTGAATAAATTGTGATACTGAAGTGTAAATAGACACTTTGAGTTAACTCTCTTCATTCACAGATCAAGTTTGTTTCATTCGTGTGTGAAATTCACTTCAAAATAGATGTGGACTCATGTCATGGGCAGGGCTTCTGTCTGCTCGGTGACTCTAGCTTCATTGCTAAATGGCTAACATGGATGTTATTGAGAGAATAGCTGTGTTTATGTGCTTTAGGAAGGCTGATAAACAGTGTAGATTCATTCGGCGCCGTGTCTGAGTTCACTAGATCCATTCAGAGGTGCAGCAGCTCTGTGAGCTCATGCTGAGTTCAGTCGCTGGCGCTTGACTCTTCCTCCGTGTCTAGGGTGAGCGCACCATCAGGATGCGGCTCTCTAAAACACTTGATTCTCTCTTTAATAATTATTTTCGGGGTTTATCAGCTTTATTGTGATAGGACAGTGGTGATTACAGACAGGACAGCGTGGAGAGGAGAGACAGGGGAAGGATCAGCCGTGGACACCTCAGTGCTGTCAACGTACAAACCACTTGACCATTGGCTCAGATGAAATACTTGATTCTGATTGGTCGATCACAACATTCCAAGGTATGTAGTTGTCTGATAACAGCTGATTAAACTAAACACAGACCCATCTGAGCACCACTAATCATCTTGACCAGTAGCCTGTTTCTGTATAAACATGCAGAAGCTGTTCATGAGCAGATATCTTTACAGTGTAGAGTTTGCCGAATTCTGACTTAATAAATGCAGGGAAATACTCTTGTACATCGCCTTATTATCTGCTGGGAGAAGCCTGTGTCATTTCCTGTCAGAAAGACTTGCTGTTTGAGTAAAAGTGACGTGTATATATGAACACTGAATATGATTCTAGAGTTAGTGAAGGAATAAAGCTCAGAGCAGTGTTTGTGTCTAATAGATGAGTTTTGTGGCCAGTAGCTGTGTGATAATCAGCATAATGTCCGTCTGTGTGATGTGTTATGCAGAATAAACCCTTCACAGCAGCTGCTGATGATCACTGTGCTGCTGTACATGGCTGTACTTCACTCGGATTCTGAGGATAACTGATATAATAAACAGTTATTATTAATAATGGAGGATTTTCATCATTTTTGGTGTACATCTTGATTCATTCAGGCATACAATTTAGATGCTAGGGTTGACACCATGGCTCAGGGATGTCGCACTGTGGCTTCACAGCAAGAAGGTCGCTGGTTTGAGCCTCGGCTGGGTCAGTTGGTGTTTCTGTGTGGAGTTTGCATGTTCTCCCCGTGTTGGTGTGGGTTTCCTCCGAGTGCTCTGGTTTCCCCCACAGTCCAAACACATGCGCTATAGGGGAACTGATCAACTACACTGACTTGTGTATGAGTGTGTGTGTGTGTAAATGAGTGTGTATGGGTGTTTCCCAGAGATGGGTGGCAGCTGGAAGGGCATCCGCTGTGTAACACATATGCTGGAATAGTTGTTGGTTCATTCCACTGTGGCGACCCATGATTAATAGGGACTAAGCTGAAAAGAAAATGAATGAATGAGTATAGCAGTCGGGCTGAATGGCAGGGGTGTGTTATTTCAGGGGTTCTCAAAGTGGGGGTCGGGACCCCTCGAGGGGTCGCGGGACAATAAAGGAGGATCGCCTGGTGATTTAAAAAAATCGATTTATTATTAATACTGAAGAGAAAAATATAGTCGTTTATAATTACTATATAGTTACTATAGTAGCTTATAGTTACTAGTTCTATTGGATTGCAACCCGAGTGGTATAATATTAAAGACACAGCAATAGCGTCAGATGCAGCAGATTGATTCTTATAACACCAGGTTAAAGTTTCTGGCCCATTTACAGCTCTGACATTAAACGAAGAATATACCTGGGTGTATTGGTGTGTGTGTGACATTGCATGCAAGGTTTCTGTATTCATAACCAGGATATTAGGTGTCGCGAGTCACTGGCATCGTCATATTAGGGGTCGCAGGCTGAAAAGTTTGGGAACCTCTGTGTTATTTCACCAATATTTAGATGTTTGTTTTATTTTTAAAGATACTGCAATATTAATTTTATTCAACAAAAGCAGATTATAAAGAATAATAATAACAAGTACAATGAACTTATCATCAACAAACAAATAAGTAAACAAGCACACATTTAAAGTGGAAAAGAATAATAAATAAATAGCCAATGAATACTGCAATATTCAGATTTTTTATTTTCATAAAAGTTGTTTAAAACAATAAAGCAGACACTGTACTCCATTCTGTGTGTTGTCTGTTTAAATAAATAAATTAAAATCAACCATTGATATATACATTAGATGTCGCCTACCATATTGTTGTCTATTGGAAGGAATGCGTCAATAGCGCCGCCATCTTGCTACAGGGTAGCGCTCCTTTGAAATGAATGCGGGACCAAGGTACAGTGGAGGACTGTGGCCATCCAGAGCCAGAGATATACACACATACACATATATCTATAATCGGGAGTTTTCCTGGTGGTAAGTTTGCAATTTTATTATTATTATTACTATTATTTTAATTACGAAAATGATAATTTGACGTCACTTTTCTACATTGATGGATCAGTGATCACACAGGCATTCCTGACAAAAAGCTTGTGTTTGTGTGTACAGAAATGTACTATCCACCCTCCCTGTTTAATTTGATCTAATCATGTTCTGAAACACAGCTCCTCTCCTGCTTTCACTGCTCATACTGACGGAGGAGCGATTGGCTTGTGAATGAATCTCCGTTATGAACGACTCTTTCACTAACGTTAGCCGACAATAATACAAGTTTCTGGCAGCGCAGCATCTCGTTGTCATATTTCTTTTGCATTGTTTGCTGATTTTATTCAACAAAACTTGCATAAGCCGAGTGTTTAGTGCGAGTTAATGCTGCTTTGCCGCTGCTTTGCCGCTTTTGCCGCTTTTCGCTTCTGCTTTGCCGTATGGTGAATGCAGTAAGTGACTGTTATCATCAATAGCGTGACCTGTTTAGCACAAAAGTTCAGAACATACAAAAACATAAACTGAATATTACCTATGAAATGTTCTGCCTTTGTGCTTTGTTTTCTTTGTTTGCTCGTTACTACACTCGTAGACAGCGCTAAAGTCCCGCATCTTCACGTAATAACACTGTCTTGACTAGTGCGGTTGAATGACATTTGTCCTGGGAGCACTGTACCAATATGGCGGCGATATTGACGCATGCTCAGGGTGCCTATGCGATATCTAGTGTATATATCTATGAAAATCAACATCAGCACAGTCAGTCTGATCCACGTGCTAGCTTTTTTTTTTTTTTTTTTTTGCATAACCGTCAGGAACAAACATACAACACAATGCAAATTACGAAACAAAAAAACTAATACAACAATGGTAAAAATCAACAAAAACTAAAGTATAGTGTACAGCATTTCTACATCCAGTGATTTTAAGAGTTGACAGGGGAATCAAACAAGTGTCACAATAATTGATGCATATGTCAGATTTTTCACTGCAGAAATAGTCAAACTCGACACAAAACCCTGTTAATGAGGGAGATGATTTAGCAAATGTCTGTTTGTGTGTGTAAAACTTTGCCAATAAAATAAAGAGATTAACAAAATATAAAAGACTGTGTCGGATTTGTTTTCATCATAAAAAATAACATCTTTTAATGTAAAATTATAACTAAGTTTTGTCATTTTTAAAATGTATTTGGCTAGATTCCTCCTGAAATACTTTACAATGTTGCATTCAAAAAACAAGTGGCAAAGGCTGTCTTCATCCACACTGCAGACCCCACAGATATCCTGCGGTTTTACTGGGTGAATTGTCTGTACTATTCTAAAATGGATTTCCTTAATCTGATTATTAATAGTGTATTTTAGGGGAGTTATCCAGGCTCTTTTCCAAATATTAACTATACTAGAGTACTAGAGTTCCACAAAAGTTTGCCTCTGGGAGTAATTTTATTGTGCTTCTGAAAAATATGTTTGTTAGTACATTTATTAGTCAACTCAACACCTTCTAGATGTAGTGTTGGGTTTTCAGCAGATGGAGAATTATAGCAAATCTGATTTTTAACCCACGTGCTCAGCTCGTGTCGTGTTTTTTATCGTGATGAATTATTGACAGTTGGAAGCGGAATATGATGAATATTATAATGAGCACGAGCGAGTATCGTCTCCTGATTGGACGAAGAGGATGTGGGCATCAGCATGTGCGCCTGCGATTGGCTGAGCTGAAGTTGAGCTGAAGCAGGAAGAGAAACATCAGCAGAGGAGCGAACACGCACACACTCGGATCCTCGACGCGGTGAGTCTTTAAAGCTGCGGGTCTGTTTGATGATGTGCGTCTGATCCGCCGCGGCAGCCTTTGATCAGAGCGGAGATCAATGGCGCCGATGACGCGCGCTTTAACTCCATCGCCTTTTAATGACATGCGACGTTGTTGACGAGGAAAGACGTCATTTCTGCTGAATGATGACGTCAGATTAGTGCACATCTTCATTTTGTGATCTGATAATAAACAACAACAAACGGAAAACTCGGTGACGTCGGAGTGACGTCACGACTGCAACTTGCGATTCGCGTCGAACTTTCAGGCGCGCGCCCGACACCTGCTCCACTCTGCACATCCGGCAGCGTCTGTTTATGAGCGGTAATAACCACACCTGAGGTGAAGTGCGGGAAGGTCACAGGTGCAGAAACTGCTATAAAACTTTCTCTTTGCTCTCTGCATCTCCGCGTGTATAAACACTATAGTGTATGTTAAACATGTTATAGTAAAGTATTTTAATTTAGCTGTTCTGTAGGTGATATTATCACACAACCAGTGTTTTAGTAGCATAAATACTCAATACTAGCATATGGTAGCTGTAATATACTGCAATACACTGCAGTTTACTGTAAAAGGTACTACAGTATTTATTAGTTTATCAGGTAATGCTGTAGGGCTCAACAAGTGTTGTTGATACTGTAATATATACAGTATAATATACCTCACTCTACTAGGGTTCAGAATAACCATTTATATTATTTACTCTGCATTACTATAGAATTTTCCTGTGGGTCTCCAATAATACTCATCCTTGTGTTATTTACGTGTCTTCTCAGCTGTTTTTCCTAAAGCTCATTGTTTAATGGAACAGAAGGTGAATATTGCTGTCAGAAATGATCAGTGAACATCATGTCTTCTGCGCTTATCTTCAGTTTTATTAAAGGGAGCGCTGGGTATCAGAACATGAATGGCTTAATATCATGCAAGTGATGCCTCTTCTTAAAATATAAAGTAAGAACAACTTATATTTACATTATTATAAATAAAGTCACATTTATTGTGGAGCATGTGCGCCGGCATTGTTCTTGATGGTGTAGTGTGTGTGCTCCGCCTCTGGCACTGCATTGATTCCCCTTATAAATGCATCAGTGATACAGAAAGCTCCTACTAAGCAACATGCGCTGCTTTTGGTCATTTTCAGTCAGGGGGATCTTGATCTTCATTACCGCTTTTTTTTTTTTCTCCCACCAGCAGCAAGAACATCATAACATTAAACAACACACTGTTATGCTACTGAAACATATTATTATTATTATTCTGCAAAGTGAGCACTTTTTCTCCTAGGCTGTTCATGCTATAAAACCCAAATTTGGCCAAAGGTGCCGTCCACATACAAGATTGTTGCTGTATCTCCTCATCTCGAATTGGTTTATAGTTCTTGATTTAAAAGAAATTGTAAATATGACATTTTAATAATAAATTATTTTATTAGCATATAAAAATTATACAATCCCCAACTTTGGCCAAAAGACGTGGTGAACATTGCAGATTATTACTATATTACTTTGGAGTAATCATAAACAACAGTTTTCCTATAAATGCATTTTTTAGCATTAAATTAGCCTGATGGATCTGACAGTGTCCACAAGAGGGCACTACAGGATAAGGAATAATAAGACACTTTCACTTTCGGTTTAGCTCTGCTCTTTCTTACTATGCAAGACATTTAGCATGTGTTCCTTTAAAATGATTTCTCAGTTGATGTCATACACTTTTTAAGTTTGACTCATGCGAGCAGATAAGACTTCTTGTATGCTACACGTGCTAGCATTGTTTAGCTATGCTAATAACAATTAGCCAAGTGCTATAACGCACTAGAAATGCTTGCTAAGTATGAGGATTTGATCAAACATGTAAATGAGGCTTGCCAGTTAACAACCCAGTGGACCCTAGCAACTGCCTAGGAATCACTCAGAACACTCTAGCAACTGTCTAGAAAAGCCCTGGCAACTGCCTAGCACCAATAAGCAACCGCTGGGCTTCCTGCCAACTGCATTCAAGTCGTAGCGCAGTCACCCTGGCTTTCTCAAGCCAACATTAAAGTTTGTCAATGGACTTTAGGTTCTAGTTTATTTATAAAGGAAAATAAAACAACAGTTGTTGACCATTGTGCTGTACAAACCAAAAAACTAATTATCAAAAAAAAAGATAAATAAAAAAAGATAAATCAACATAGAATACCTCCAACATATTGCACAGCATCCACGATAAATAACAAGACACCAGATGGGTGTGATTGGGTCAATTGTCTCAAAATTTAAATTTAAATTTAAAGCTCTTACTCTAGGAGGGGGAGTTTAAGTTTCTCTCTGAACAAAGATTCATGGAGACTGTTGCACAGGTGGACATAAGTAGCCACTCCACATTTAAGGACCTACTACTGAGAAAGCTCAATCTCTCTCTTTTTTTTAAATTTGGATTTGGGAACAACTAGCATTTTCTGGTTTGATGACCTTAAACATCTGCAGATATTTTAACAGTGATAAGAATAGACGGATAAGTTGAAATCCGGCCATTTATTACCTTAAAAACATAGATAAAAATATTAAACTCAATTCTTAAACATATTGGCACTCAATTTAAGCATCGCAGGATAGGAGTAATAAACTTGGAGAGCTGCTGGAAGAAGCCTAGCGGCTGCATTTTGAACCGTTTGAAGGCGATTTATATTGACCTTATTCTCCGCAGACGAGCGGGCGCTGCCATTTGAATCTTTTTGGCACGAGACTTCCGCTCTCATTCACTTCTATTCATTTTTAGACATTAAAAACTGCTCGTTTCGCTGTTTGATGTTGCAAACTGATATTTCCTTGTTATATTATTCTACTTGGTCTGTGTAGTCATGCAAGCATTTGTTTGTAGAGCGAGTAGTTTTTTGCCGTTTATTATTCCTTGTCATTTCTCCCACAGGCGACTGAAACGGAAGTTCTAAGACAATCGCGAAAACAGGCGCACTTCCGCATTTTAGAATAAGGTCAATATGATTGGCCAACATCAATTGAGTTACAGTAGTCCAAGCATGATGAATTAATCACTCTAATTCTGCATGAGTTAAAAAGCCTTTCACTTAAGGCTGGCATGACTGAGCTCGGTCCTGGAGGGCCGGTGTCCTGCATAGTTTAGTTCCAACCCCAATCAGACACACCTGGGCTAGCTAATCAAGCTCTTACTAGGCTTTCTAGAAACATGCGTGCAGGTGTGTTGAGGCAAGTTGGACCTACACAGATAATTTAATGCAGTCAGCTAAATTGTTCAATATTTGATTCCGCTTTCCCGAGCCAGCTAGAGGTCCAAAAACAATTGCCTCAGTCTTCTTCTCATTTAGTCTAAAATTAAAATGATTTGCTATCCAAGCCTTAACCTGACAAACAGGCAGACAGTACACACAGCCCAGCACTCTCATTTTGCTTCAGAGGCACATAGATTTGCGTGTCATCAGCATAAAAGTGATAGGCTAGACCATACGTCCTAAATATTGAGCCCAAGGGAAACATATACAAGCAGAACAGAATAGGGACAAGAATAGATCCCTGGGGAACCCCACAAGTCAAGCACACTTTCCATGATATGCATCCATCAATACACACTGAAAAAGATCTGTTTGACAAATACGATTTGATCCACTCAAGTACAGCAGCTTTTAGACCAGCACAGTGAGCAAGTCGAGAGACGAGAATATCATGGTCAACTGTTTCAAAAGCTGCGTTCAGATCCAGTAGCAGCCCTATTACAGACTGACCAGCATCTTAATAGAGCCCTTTCTGTGCTGTGATGTTTTCTAAAACTGGACTGTATTGTATTGCGTCCCCCAAAGGCTGGTTTATACTTGTGTTAAGTGATAGGCGTGACCCACGGCGCCTGTCTTGCGTGTGCTTCTGCATTTATCCTCCTGCTGCTGTGTGCAGTAACTCTCCTGAACACTAGCTGGCAGCAGGTGTTTCTGTTCCTCTGTGTCGAGTTTCTTCTTTGGTCTTTTGTTTGTTCTGAATACTTCCTTATGTACAAGTCGCTCAAACTCGCTCATTCAGAGGCTGGAATCGTGCAGCAACTTTAATCAAGAGGTAAACACAGAACAACAGTCTCTATCTGGAGCTCCTTCACGGGACTCCACACTTGTAAACGCTCACTGCATCGGGCTCGCCGCTCTCAGCACCGCCCACACTCGTCATCGCTACCAAGCTTGCCCTATGCATCGTTGCGACGTGTAGTTACATTCGTTGAGATGTGCACATCGACCAATGCGAAGGCTATGTGATCATGCAAAGGCTACGCTTGATGTGTGCATTTGGTGCAGAAGTATAAATCAGCCTTGACTTGTCACACACACACGCCGTGCCCGTATATCTGTGGTCGACAATGTTTCTCTCAGTGATGCTCATGGAAATGTGTTCTGTCCTGCAGGTCTCCTCATGTGATGACACATGTTTGGAAAAAAGCTTCTCTCAGCGAGTATGGTGGCGAGGGTCGGGGCTACGCAGAGGGCTGGTCACATGATGAGACTGTGGGCGGAGCCTGGCCTGCAGATTCAGTCCCGAACAGCAAGATGAACACACACATGCAGAGCTGTGCACAGTACAAGAGCCAACGACTGCCGACGCCTCCGATGAATTCTGTGAACGAGCGCAAACGCAAACTCTACCCGTTACGAGGAAGAGGAGGAACGCCAGAAGATTCATTGTGCTGCCATGTTCTGCTGACCCGCCTGGACGAACAGCAGGATTCAACAAACAAAACCAGAGAACCACTGCAGAGCTCAGGTCAGGAGCCGCGCACACGCAGACTAGCATCTCTGAACGCAGAGGCGCTCAACAGCCTGCTGCTGGAGAAACCTGCTGGAGCTATGAGGACACGAGCGGAGGGAGCCTGCATGAAGAAGAGCTGGAGGAGGCCTGAGGAGTCCCAGAAGAAAAGCTGGAGGAGGCCTGAAGAGTCCCAGAAGAAGACCTGGAGGAGGCCTGAAGAGTCCCAGAAGAAGACTTGGAGGAGGCCTGAGGAGTCCCAGAAGAAGACCTGGAGGAGGCCTGAGGAGTCCCAGAAGAAGAGCTGGAAGAGGCCTGAAGAGTCCCAGAAGAAGACCTGGAGGAGGCCTGAGGAGTCCCAGAAGAAGACCTGGAGGAGGCCTGAAGAGTCCCAGAAGAAGACCTGGAGGAGGCCTGAAGAGTCCCAGAAGAAGACTTGGAGGAGGCCTGAGGAGTCCCAGAAGAAGAGCTGGAGGAGGCCTGAGGAGTCCCAGAAGAAGAGCTGGAAGAGGCCTGAAGAGTCCCAGAAGAAGACCTGGAGGAGGCCTGAAGAGTCCCAGAAGAAGAGCTTGAGGAGTCCTGAAGAGTCCCAGAGGAAGACCTGGAGGAAGCCTGAGGAGTCCCAGAGGAAGAGCTGGAGGAGGCCTGAGGCATCCCAGAAGAGGATGAAGATGGATCTGTGTTCTCCCGCTCCCCGACGCCTGGCCGGACTCAACACTGCTGCGCTCCTGAATATCAGCTCACCATCTGCACACCACAGGAGCGTCTGTGCTGTCGGGAATGATGGGAAACCCACAGCCGGGAATGATGGGAAAGCCAGCGCATGGAGAGCTATAAAGCTCTGCCGGCCCCCGTCCCATCAGGAGAGCATCTGTGTAGTGTGCAAGGGCAAGAGCCTTGAGTCTTCACCAACATTCCAGGAAGATCCAGGATACCAGCCGCACAGCATTCTGGGATATCCAATCAAGGTGGTGTTTCATTAATTTGTGCTGTGAATGCATTGCTGGATCAATCAGCACCCTTGTTCACTAGTCAGTGCAATTATTAGGGCGTCAGTCATTTTGCGTAGTTGCTAAATTATTTCAGTGCAGTGAAGCGTTACTGCCTTGAAAAAGGTACGTTTACATGCACCCTATATATGTGCCCTTAACAGACGTTCTGGAGTGTAAATATGAATCCTGAGACTCAAATCAACAAGTAACAGCAAACCAGAGACGTTTACCTGTGAAGAATCTGTTATTCGTTTATATCCCAGGTGTGGAGGAGAGGGAGGTGTGTGCACCTGCGCTGGTCACCATGCCAGCTCCAAACATGATCACTTTGTAATTGAAGCTTATTCAACTGCTGATGTAGATGAGCAGCTCATTAGTAGAGCTCCATCATCGGTGTTCTGACTGACATGCCCCTACACCAGGGGTGTCAAACTCAATTCATGGAGGGCTGAAGCCCTGCACAGTTTAGTTCCAACCCTGCTCCAACACACTTACCTGTAGGTTTCAAACAAGCCTGAAGGACTCAATTAGTTTGATCAGGTGTGTTTAATTAGGGTTGGAACTAAACTGTGCAGAGCTTTTGGAACTGAGTTTGACACCTGTGCCCTACACAGTCTGCACTGTGCTTTAGTCCCTTCACCTCTACCTGAGCACAGGTTTTTGAGCAGTGTTTAGTAGTTTTAGCAGTTTTAACGTGGAAAAGTTATGGACGGAAATGTTATGTGTGCAGTAATGTTGACTCTCTTATCCCCTAGACGGCTGATATGAGGACGGTGTCAGTGAAGGAGGAGCATGCGGAGCCAGTTCAGTGCTGCTGCTGTCCAGCAGTGGGTGCAGTGGAGTTCTGCCACCACTTGCCGATGTTCCTCCACCAGCAGGCATATCGGGAGAGCGAGGAGCAGCCGGTGGCATCGATCAGGCATGAGTGTGTGCTCCCGGCTCCTCCGCTGGCCCTCAGTCATCCGTGCCTGTGTGCTGAGCCCTGCTACTACATCCATATCTCCCACCCAGGGCCCACAGCGGCAGCCCGGCCCCTGCCCTGCACACACACACACTGCTGCCCCCGCGGGGTCTCTAAACTGCTGCCCGCCACAGGACTCCCGCACCCACACCCTGCCTACTGCTGCCTCTGCCCGGCTGCCAGACTCCCCTACACCTACCTGACACTGCCCGAGACGGCCTGCTCCTGCTCTTTCAGCTGCTCCACCAGCAGACACTCCAGCAGAACAGGTGCAGCACACACACCTGTAGAGTTTATAACTTCAGAGCCGCTGGGTCACTCCTGCAGTTACTCATGAGCTGTAGTCAGTGATGGAGTCTAGAGTACATGTTCATGCTCAGAGTACTTCAGGATTACATTTAGATTACTGTTGCCGCTAACACTTGTTTATTAAAGCAGGAGAATCTGCTGGTCTGACTGAATAAAATACCATTTCTCCTCTTGACAGTAATGTTTTGACTCAGATTTTAACAATTAAGAGTTTGATTTCTGTTGTCTATATGATGAGATTTCTCTGGATTTTAAGTAGCATTGAGTCAAGTAATTAAATTAATTAAAAAGGTTTCTTTAAATACAGCGCATCCGGAAAGTATTGTTAGCAATTGACTTTTCCCACATTGTTTTATGTGACAGCCTTATTCCAAAATGGATTAAATTGATTGATTTCCTCAACATTCTACACACAATCCCCCATAATGACAATGTAAAGAAAGAGTTTTAGAAATTGTTGCAAATTTATTCACAATAAAACACTTGTAAAATCAGATGTACATCAGAGTTCACAGCCTTTGGCGTGAAGCTGTAAACTGAGCTCAGGTACATTCTGTCTCCACTGATCATTCTTGAGGCGTTCCAGCAGCTTCATTGGAGTTCACCAGTGCTCAATTCAGTTGATTGGACATGATCTGAAAAGGCTTCACCTGTCTATATAAGGGCCCAGGGTCGACAGTGCATGACAAAGCACAAACCAAGCATGAAGACAAAGGAATTGTCTGTAGACCTCCGAGACAGGATTTTCTGGAGGCACAAGGCTGGGGAAGGTGACAGAAACATTTCTGCTGCTCTGAAAGTTCAGAGAATGAGCACAGCGGCCTCCATCATCCTTAAGTGGAAGATGTTTAACCACCAGGACTCTACCTAGAGCTGGCCGGACATCTAAGCTGAGTGGTCTGGGGAGAAGGGTGATCAATAACCCGATGGTCACTCTGTCTGAGCTCCAGCGTTCTTCTGTGGAGAGAGGAGAACCTTACAGAAGGACAACCATCTGTGCAGCAATCCACCAATCAGGCGTCTGTATGGTAGAGCGGCCAGACGGAAGACACTCCCCGCCTGGAGTTTACCATCTGAAGGACTCTCAGAGCATCAGAAACTAAACTCTCTGCTCTGATGAGACTCAAACTGAACTGTTTGGAGAGAACGCCAGGCGTTACGTTTGGAGAACAGCAGGCAGCGCTCATCAGCAGGCTAACAGCATCCCTACAGTGAAGCATGGTGGTGTTGGCATCATGCTGTGGGGATGTGTTTCAGCAGCAGGAACTGGAAGACTAGTCAGGATAGAGGGAAAGATGAATGCAGCGATGTACAGAGACATCCTGAATGAAGACCTGCACAAGAGTGCTCTCCACCTCAGACTGGGGCGACGCTTCATCTTCCAGCAGGACAACAACCCAAAGCACACCGCCAGAATATCAATGGAGCGGCACTACAACAACTCGGTGAATGTCCTTGTGTGGCCCAGCCAGAGACCAGAGCTAAATCCTATTGAACATCTCTGGAGAGATCTGAAAATGGCTGAACACTGTTGCTTCCCATCCAACCTGATGATGCCAAGCTTGTGGCGTCATATTCAAACAAGCTTGTGGCTGTAATCGCTGCCAAAGTAGAATCAACAAAGTATTGAGCAAATGCGGTGAACACTGATGTACATCTGATCTATCAGCTTTTTATCCTTTTTAGCTTCTCATTTTTCTTCCCTTGCCAAATGTTTTTTCAGATGTTTCTTTGTTTGCTCATTATTTTAGTTTTCGTTAGCAGAACTTGATTATATGTAGTAAGTAAATAAGGCCCTGATTTTACTCCATTCTTATTGAATAATTGCATTTCTTTCAGACAGAGTAATTAGATCACTGCTTTAACCACAGATGTGATTAGTCTCGTACGGAGCGCTGCTGCCACTGAGCTGTGCTGTTGTGCTGTTTCAGAGGCTCCTCCAGACGCTCCTGCGCTTCTGCTTTCTCCAGGATGTCCCAGCATGCCCTTGGTGAACCGGTCCGCCAGAGAATGTCCTCAGAACCCCAAACCCTCTGGGCACAGACCCCTCAGAACCACTCGGAGACTGCGTCCAGCAGGGGGCGTCCTGAGGCGCAGGTCGACCCGCAGACCAGACACCAACGGCTGGAGGCCAGTGGGAGCGTCCACACAGAGGGAGCTGCTCATGGCGGTCAGTGCTGCAGCATCACTCACTGCTTACACACGCACACACACACACACACACACACACACACACAGCATGAAGGAGAAGATCAGTACAAAAGTTTTGTGTGTGTGCATGCGTGCGTGTGTGTGTGTGTGCATGTTTGTATATTGTTGTGTGTGTGTGTGTGTCTGTGTGTACACGCATGTTTGTGTGTGTATGTATGTATGTATGTGTGCGTTTTTATGCATATGTGCATACATGTGTTTGTGTGTGTAAATGTTTTTATGTGTGTGTGTGCATAAATGTGCATATATGTTTTTGTGCGTGCGTGTTTGTATGTGTGAGCGCATGTATGCGTGTTTTTATGTGGTTGTGTTTGTGTGTGCCTGTGTTTGTGTACGCATGTGTGTATATGTTTGTGTGTGTGTGTGTGTGTGGATGTGCGTATATGTGTGTGTGTGTGAATGTGCGTGTATGTGTGTGTGCATGTGTGTATATGCGTGTCCATGCATGTGTGTATATGTGCATGTGTGGGGTGCGTGTGTGTGTGCGCGTACTTGTGTATGTTTGTGTGTGTGTGTGTGTGTGCGCATGTATGCGTGTTTTTATGTGGTTGTGTGTGTGTGTGTGTGTGTGTGCATGTATGCGTGTTTTTATGTGGTTGTGTGTGTGTGTGTTCATGTATGTGTTTGTGTGTGCCGGTGTTTGTGTACGCATGTGTGTACATGTGTGTGTGTGCATGTGCCTATATGTGTGTGTGTGTATGTGCGTATATGCGTGTGTGCATGCATGTGTGTATATGTGCATGTGTGGGGTGTGTGTGTGTACATGTGTGTGTGTGCATGTGCGTATATGCATGTGTGTATATGTGCATGTGTGGGGTGTGCGTGTGTGTGTGTGCACGTACTTGTGTGTGCGTGTGTGTGTGTGTGGGTGCATGTGTGTGTACGTGTGTTCCTGCATGCTTGCTTTCGTGTGTGTGCGCGTTTGTGTGTGTGTGCGTGTGTATATATATATATGTGTGTGTGTGTGTGTGTGTGCTCATGTGTACATGTTTTTATCTGGTTGTGTGTGCGTTCGTGTGTGTGTGTGTGTTGTGCAGGGTGATGAGCAGACGGTCCTCCGGCAGTGTTATGACAGTGTCCAGCGGGATGGAGAGTTGATCCGGGTTCGAGACACAGTTCTCCTGAAGTCTGGACCGCGCAGGAAAACCCTGCCGTACGTGGCCAAGATTTCCGCCCTGTGGGAGGAGCCCAGAACAGGTGCACACACACACACACACACACACTCACACAGCCCATAATATTACCGCAGGAGCTGAGGAGTGTATGAGATTAACAGTGTTGTTTATTTGCTCCACATAGAGTGCACTCAGACACACACACACAGTTTATTTGCAATATTAGTCAGGCAGGCGACGGTCAAACAGGGGCAAACAGGGAAATCATGGTCATGAACAGGCGAATGGTCAGTGCAGGAGGCAGGAGAACGCTTCATAGTGCTGCACGATAACAAGACTCAGCCACTAGTGTCTGGGAGTGAGGGGCTTATCGTCCAGTGAATCAGCGATGACAAGCTTCAGCTGTGTGTGTGTGTGTGTGTGTGTGTGTGTGTGTGTGTGTCTGAATTATTGTCAGCTGTAGCAGGTGTAGATTGGTGCAAGGCATTATGGTAGTTGTAGATCTGTTCAGTGGCTGAATTGTAGTTCTCCAGTGATCTGCAACTGCTCGATCGCTGGTGATCATAACATCAGCACACACACACACACACACACACTGGTCAGCACACACACATCAGGCATTGAGTGCTGTTGTCTGCGTCTCTAGGTCAGACACTAACAGAGAGAAGCTTTATCTGAACATCTGTGTCTCCTGACCGATAAATGACCTGCGATTTTGTGTGTGTGTTTGTGTGTGTGTGTTCCAGGAGAGCTGATGATGAGTCTGTTCTGGTACTACCGGCCGGAGCACACACAGGGAGGCAGAGATCCCAGCATGCACTGCGAGGTGAGCACTGGACATGAGAGCTGTAATAACCTCAGACACACACACACACACACTCTACATCAAACAGGACAATACTGAGGAGGACAGGACAATACAGGACACAGCTGAGCTGTGTAATGGTGAAGGACTCTAGCAGGATTGGGTGGTGCAGTCACAGGTTAACACTGTTATCCTCAGTGTGTGTGGTGCATATGGAGAGAAGAGTGTGTTTTCTGGTGCGAGTGTGTGTTAAAGTAACTAGCGGTTTATTAATAGTAAGGTAGCTGTGTTTAAGTGTGGGGTAGGATCAGGAATGCAGAATGAGTTCATGCTTTATATCTACTAATCAGCAGCTAACAGCTCAGTAATAATCCTCCAGCAGTGAATAGCATGAGCGGTCAGCTAAACTGTGGTGTTAGCAGTGTCTGTGTCTTCCAGAAGGAGATCTTCGCCTCTCGGCATCAGGATGAGAACAGTGTGGCCTGCATTGAGGAGCGCTGCTACGTGCTGCCGCTAGCACAGTACTGCAGGTCAGGAAAACTGCACATGCAGCACATAATCAGATACACAGAGGATAATAATTAGAGTAAACTGCTGTTTTAAACACTTGTACTCGCACTACAGTGACTGTTTGCTGGATCACTCATTATTGACACGCTGGCAGAAGTTCTCTGATTCCCCTAACGTGACTCCCTCTTTAATGTTTATTTGTAAACCCGCTGGTCCTAAACACTGCTGATGCCACACATGTGTGACTGTGCGTGTTAAAGGGACAGAGCTGTGTTTACAGTGCAGTTTTCAGTGAAATATCAGGTTTCTGTGATGCTGCTGTTCTCTAAATGCTCTTAATGCTCAGTAGATGTGTGTGGTGGCGTGTTATGGAGTGTTTCTCTCAGCTAACATTCACACTGAGCTATATTAGTGTGAGTATTGTGAAGCATTAACTGTCCATCACTGCACTGTAAACAGAAGCTTATGAGGCTCTTGATGATGATAAACAATGGAGAGATTTTTATTTCTGTCTGTCAAAATACCTGATTATCCTGCTTCAGTAAATAAGGGACAGAGCAAAAGTAATCTAAATGTAATCCAAAAGTACTCAGATTACATTATTTTTAATCAGTAATCTAACAGGTTATATTACTGACGCACAACTCATCATGTAATTTGTGATCCGTATCTGATTACATTTAAAAAGTAATCTAATTGTAATCCAAAAATACCTAGATTACATTGACATAAATATGTGTATTCTAGCAGATTATTTCTGACCGCACATTTCTTCATGTAATTTATATTCAATAAACGATTACATTTAGTAGTCTAAATGTAATCCAAATAGTCAGATTACATTACCACAGAGGTATAATCTAGCAGGTTAAATCACCTGTTTCATCATGTAAGTTATGTTCAAAAGTAATCTAAATGTAATCCAAAAGTACTTAGATTACATTACCATAAATGTGTAGTCTAACAGATTATATTACTGACTACAGAGTTCATAGTGTAATTTATAATTAGTACTTAAATAGCTCAAATGTAATCTAAATGTAATCCAAATAGTCAGATTACATTACCACAGAGGTATAATCTAGCAAGTTAAATCACCTGTTTCATCATGTGATTTATGTTCAAATGTAATCTAAATGTAATCCAAAAGTACTCAGATTACATTAGCGTAAATATGTAATCTAACAGATTATATTAGTGATAAAATTTAGTCATGTCATTTATAATCAGTAACTGGTTACATTTAAAATGTAATCTAAATGTAATCCAAAAATACATAGATTACATTGCCATAAATATGTGTAATCTATCAGATTATATTACTGACTGCACAGCTCATCGTGTAGTTCATAATCTGTAACAGATTGCTCTTCAAAAGTAATCTAAATGTAATCCAAAAAGTAGTCCTATTACATTACCATAAAGTTATAATCTAGCAGATTATATCACCAACTACACGTTTCATCATGTAATTTATAATCAGTTACTTATTACATTTCAAAAGTAATCTAAATGTAATCCAAAAGTACTTAGATTACATTACCATAAATGTGTAGTCTAACAGATTATATTACTGACTACAGAGTTCATAGTGTAATTTATAATTAGTACTTAAATAGCTCAAATGTAATCTAAATGTAATCCAAATAGTCAGATTACATTACCACAGAGGTATAATCTAGCAAGTTAAATCACCTGTTTCATCATGTGATTTATGTTCAAATGTAATCTAAATGTAATCCAAAAGTACTCAGATTACATTAGCGTAAATATGTAATCTAACAGATTATATTAGTGATAAAATTTAGTCATGTCATTTATAATCAGTAACTGGTTACATTTAAAATGTAATCTAAATGTAATCCAAAAATACATAGATTACATTGCCATAAATATGTGTAATCTATCAGATTATATTACTGACTGCACAGCTCATCGTGTAGTTCATAATCTGTAACAGATTGCTCTTCAAAAGTAATCTAAATGTAATCCAAAAAGTAGTCCTATTACATTACCATAAAGTTATAATCTAGCAGATTATATCACCAACTACACGTTTCATCATGTAATTTATAATCAGTTACTTATTACATTTCAAAAGTAATCTAAATGTAATCCAAAAGTACTTAGATTACAATACCATAAATGTGTAATCCAACAGAGTATATTACTGACCACAGAGATCATAGTGTAATTTATAATCAGTGATTAAATAGCTCAAAACTAATCTAAATGTAGTCCAAAAGTACTCAGATTACTTTAGCATAAATGTGTAATCTAACAGATTACATTACTGATTGCACAGTTTATCATGTCATTATTAATCAGTAAATGATTACATTTAAAAAGTAATCTAAATGTAATCCAAAAATACATAATTGCAATGCCATAAATATGTGTAATCTAGCAGATTATATTACTGACTGCACAGCTCATCATGTAGTTTATAATCGGTTACAGATTGCTGTTCAAATGTAATCTAAATGTAGTCCAGAAGTACTGAGATTACTTTAGTGTAAATGTGTAATCTAACAGATTAAATCACTGACTGCACGTTTCATCATGTAATTTATATTCAGTAATTCAGTTAGATTCAGTAATATAAATGTAATCCAAAAAGTAGTCAGATTACATTACCACAGAAGTTTAATCTAGCAGATTATATCACCTGATTCATCATGTAATTTATAATCAGCTACTGATTACAGTTCAAAAGTAATCTAAATGTAATCCAAAAGTACTCAGATTACTTTAGTGTAATCTAACAGATTATTTCTGACTACTCATTTCATCATGTAATTTATATTCAGTAAACGATTACATATGTCAATCTAATTGTAATTCAAAAAGTAGTCAGATTACATTACCACAGAAGTTTAATCTAGCAGATTATATCACCAACTACATGTTTCATCATGTAATTTATAATCAGTTACTTATTACAGTTCAAAAGTAATCTAAATGTAATCCAAAAATACTTAGATTACAATACCATAAATGTGTAGTCTAACAGATTATATTACTGACTACAGAGTTCATAGTGTAATTTATAATGAGTGATTGAATAGCTCAAAACTAATCTAAATGTAGTCCAAAAGTAGTCAGATTACTTTAGCATAAATGTAATCTAACAGATTACGTTACTGATTGCACAGTTTATCATGTCATTTATAATCAGTAACTGGTTACATTTCAAAAGTAAACTAAATGTAATCCAAAAATACATAATTGCAATGCCATAAATATGAGTAATCTAGCAGATTATATTACTGACTGCACAGCTCATTGTGTAGTTTATAATCGGTAACAGATTGCTCTTCAAATGCAATCTAAATGTAATCCAAAAGTACTCAGATTACTTTAGTGTAAATGTGTAGTCTAACAGATTATATCACTGATTACACAGCTCATCATGTAATTTATATTCAGTAAACGATTACATTTGTCAATCTAAATGTAATCCAAAAAGTAGTCAGATTACATTACCACAGAAGTTTAATCTAGCAGATTATATCACCTGTTCCATCGTGTAATTTATAATCAGTAACTAAATGCAGTTCAAAAGTATTCTAAATGTAATCCAAAAGTAGTCAGATTACTTTAGCCGTATAGTCTGATTATAACTGATCAGTAATCCACTGTGGTGTGTGTTTCTGCAGGTTTTGTGCCCTGGTCAGGCGTGGTGTGGAGGGTGTGTGTGAGCGTGTGCCGCTGGTGCCCCGCTGCTCTGCCGGCTCTGTCCCCAATCACAGAAGCCTGCCCACAGGTGTGGACCCGCAGCTGGTGTACCTGTGCCGACACGTGTACGACTACCGCTACGGACGCATCCTCAAGAACCTGCAGTGACGATCAGGGAACTCAAACCGGTCTGTGTCTCGCTGGAGGTTTGGCTGACTCTGTTCAATCCCCGTCACCTACACTGGACACTACTAAGGGAACACTGACCTGTCCTTAATTATCTCAGTGGAGCTTTTCCACATGTGTGTGTTTCTCGGCAGCAGCAGTGGTCACAGTGTGTAAACTCAGAGCGCAGTGAATAGGAGAGCAGCACACATCAGGATTCTACACTCCTCTCCGCTGAAATAACGAGAGAGAAATCAGGATGGTGTAATCAAGACTTTCACCAGAGGAAAACAACAGTGAGAGACTGAAAACAGCAGCCAGAGGAGAGAATCATGACACATTTACTGACCTGCACACACACACTGCAGTACACACACACACACACACTGCAGTACACACACGTGCTCATTCGCTTATTGTAGTTTGATGCAAAGATGATATAATACATACAGAAATACAGATATAAATGTTTGTACATTTCAATAAAAAATTAATTATTAAAACCTTTGTAGTGTTTAAGTGCTGAAGAGTGGTAAACGTGTCACCAGTCTTGTGAAAGCTGCAACCCAGTACCGGGAAAACCCATACACACTCATTCACACACACTCATACACTACGGCCAGTTTAGTTGATCAATTCCCCGGAGGAAACCCACGGCAACACAGGGAGAACATGCAAACTCCACACAGAAACACCCACTGACCCAGCCGAGACTCAAACCAGAGACCTTCGAGCTTTGAGGACACAACCATCGTGCCGCCCTGGTGATTTCTTTTAATAGCAATAATACTCGTCAGTCATTGCAGTGTTCATTTGTGACTTTAGTTAATCTTATGATCATCAGCGTTTCAGAACTTTAACTGCACCTTGGCTCATGCATGTTTAGAATAAATTAAAAAACTAAACTAAAAAAAAACAAAAAGCACACAAAAACAACAACAAAAGCACACTGAAGCATGTAGCAGTGAACACTACAGACCAAATACTTTCTAATAATGATAAATAAATGTGGAGTAGATGAATAAATAAGATGATAATAGCATAAAACCTTCATAAGTGAATGAGGAGTAAAGAATATTGTAATGACGAAGATAAAGGCTGGGTTGTTGTGACTCAACATACATAAAATATTACAAAAATGTCATGTTCATATTTCAATATATTTAGTTTAATCTTGTAGTTTAACACATTCACATACACGGCATCACAGGGAGAACATGCCAACTCCACACAGAAACACCAACTGACCCAGCCGAGGCTCGAACCAGCGACCTTCATGCTGTGAGGCAACCGCTCTACCCACTGTGCCACCACATTTATATCAGTAATGCTATACACTGTATATAAACACTCATTCAGGCTTGTTGTGTGTGAGTTTAACAGATATTCACAGCAGTGCTCCGGCTGAACTGAGAACAGTGATGCATTACACCGCACGTAATACTGCTCTTATTCAGAGTGTGTGTGTGTGTGTGTGTGTGACAATCGAAATAACCTGACAGAGGGAAGCAGAATAATGTTGGTTTTGGCATCAGATTATTGTTCTTTGCACATTGGCAGATCAGTGTGTGTGTTTCCCATCTGGATACCCCCAGAATTGTGTTGATCAAGCTCATTTAAATGAGTATTATGAACTCAAACACGTCTGGAGATGATGGCAGAATCTGCATTATTATCGGCTGAGCGGTGTTATTATTAAGATCCCAGAAAAGTGCTGTGTGTGTGTGTGTGTGTGTGTGTGTGTGTGTGTGTGTGTGTGTGTGTGTGTGTGTGTGTGTGCAGAGATTATGATGCACTAATGACAGTAATGAGCACACGGTGCAGTGATCATCATGACTGACGCATCAGCGGCTCTAGATGGAGCAGCGCTGCAGTAGATCAGCTCTCCTCATCAGTGTGCTCATCTCTCCTGTTTGCTTCTCCACTGCAGTGTGGCGTCTGGAGCTTTCCTCCAGCAACTTTCCACCTCGAACAGTCCGAACAACGACTATAATCAACATCTGTGAGTCATTCATTCATTTGCATTTCGGCTTAGTTCCTTATTCGCCACAGCGGAATGAACCACCAACTTATCCAGCATAAGTTTTGCACAGCCAATGCCCTTCCAGCTGCAACCCCGTACTGGGAAATGAACATCTGTATTGGTCCAGTTTATTAGTGCAGCGCTTTTACAGTCATTAGCTCACAGCAGGTGCAGAGTACTGCCATTCACTCAGTGTCCATCATCCACTGTGGCCTCACAGCAAGAAGGTCTCTGGTTTGAGTCTCGGCTGGGTCAGTTGGTGTTTCTGTGTGGAGTTTGCATGTTCTCCCCGTGTTGGTGTGGGTTTCCTCTGGGTGCTCCGGTTTCCCCCACAGTCCAAACACATGTGGTATAGGGGAACTGATCAACTATACTGGCCGTAGTGTATGTGTGTGTGTGTGTGAATGAATGTGTATGGGTGTTTCTCAGTACTGGGTTGCAGCTGCATCTGCTGCATAAAACATGCTGGAACAGTTGGCGGTTCATTCTGCTGTGGTGACCCCTGATAAAGGACTAGGCTGAAGGAGAAAAAATTCATTGTGTGCGTGTGAGATAGAGAGTGTGTGTGTGTGTGTGTGTGTGTGTGTGTCTAAAGTCTCCTGAAATGCTTAAAGACGCTCATCCGGCATGACATCACCCATGTGTGTGTGTGAGAGGATTACGCAGATCATCCGAGAGCATCAGTGTGTGTGTGTGTGTGTGTGTGTGTTCAGTCATTGTCAGTCTGGAGCTCAGAGATGGAGGAGCTGATGGAGCGCAGTGATGAAGCCACACACACCTACAGCGACTGCCTACTGCCACCCGACACTGACTTCATCATCGGTCAGTCTGCACACACACACACACACACACACACACACACACACCTTCAGTTTGAACACCTGCCAAACTACATCACAGCAGACACACACACACACATACACACAGGCACACTTACACACACACTCACACACACATACTCACACACCTTCAGTTTGAACACCTGCCAAACAACATCACAGCAGACACTCACACACACACACACACACACACACACATACTGGTCTGGGCATTACTCTGCGTGAGTGTGTGTGTTATCTGTCAGGTTTTCAAGCTGCAGATATGTGTGTGTGTGTTGTGTTGTGTTGTGTTATTGTTATGTTTGTATGTGTATATGTGCGTGTGTGTGTATTGCTATTGTTGTGTGTGTGTGTGTTTTGCATTGTTGTTGTTTGTGTGTGTGTGTGTGTGTGTGTGTGTGTGTGTGTATTTTGTTATATTTATGTGTGTATGTGTATTTGTGTGTGTGTGCGCTCGAGTGCGTGCAGTCGTGTGTGTGTGTGTGTGTGTGTTGTGTTATTGTTATGTGTGTATGTGTGTGTTTGCGTTTGTGCATGTGTGCGTGCAATCATGTGTGTTTGTGTGTGTGTTGTGTTATTGTTATGTGTGTATGCGTGTGTTTGCGTGTGTGCATGTGTGCGTGCAGTCATGTGTGTGTGTGTTGTGTTATTGTTATGTGTGTATGTGTGTGTTTGCGTGTGTGCATGTGTTTGTGCATGTGTGCGTGCATTCATGTGTGTGTGTGTGAGTGTGTGTTGTGTTATTGTTATGTGTGTGTGCTTGTGTGCATGCATACGTGCTTGTGCGTTTATGTGTGTGTATGTTGCTATCTCTGTGTTTATGTTTTGGATTGTTGTTGTGTGTGTGTGTGTGTGTGTGTGTGTGTGTGTCTGTGCATGTACATGTGTGCGTGCATTCATGTGTGTGTGTGTTGTGTTATTGTTGTGGGTGTGTGTGTATGTGTGTGCATGTGTGTATGTGTGTGCATGTGTGCATGCATACGTGCTTGTGCGTTTTTGTGTGTGTGTGTGTGTATTCTGTTATTGTTATGTGTGTGTGTGTATGTGTGTTTTGTTATATTTATGTGTGTATGTGTATTTGTGTGTGTGTGTGTGTGTGTGTGTGTATGTGAGTGCGTGCATTCATTTGTGTGTGTGTGCTGTGTTATTGTTATGTGTGTGTTTGTGTGTGTGTGCGCGTGTGTGTGCGAGTGCGAGTGCGTGCATTCATGTGTGTGTGTTGTGTTTTTGTTATTTGTGTGTGTATATGTGTGTTTGTGTGTGTGTTGTGTTATTGTTACATGTCTGTCTGTGTGTGTGTGTGTGTGTGTGTGTGTGTGTGTGTGTGTGTGTGTGTGTGTGTGTGCGCATGTGTGCTAGCATTCATGTGTGTGTGTGTGTTGTGTTATTGTTATGTGTGTGTATGTGTGTGCTTGTGTGCGTGCAAACGTGCTTGTGTGTGTGTGTGTGTGCGTGTGTTCTGTTATTGTTATGTGTGTGTGCGTGTGTTCTGTTATTGTTATGTGTGTGTGTGTGTGACGTCAGGACACACCCAGAGGGATTAGCTGGTGTTAAGTCCTCTGTGCAGTGGATTATGGGGGATTATAATCTACAGCTCGTGTGCAGCAGCAGCAGCGGGACGTTGACTCATGTCTCCTGTAGCTTCATGAACATGTTATACACGCACTGGCAGCAGGTTTACACACGTTAAGAACATGCTAACAACATTCAAGACATGCGGAGACTAGACAGAGTCCATGATCTGATAAACTCGTCCAGCTCTCCAGATAAAGACATTAACAGGGCTTCTGCTTTCTTTATTTTAAATAATGTGTGTATGATGATGATGATGATGATGATGATGGTGGTGGTGTGTGTCCAGCAGATATGTCCACATCCCCCCAGTGTTCTCCTCCTGACACCGGCTGCTGTTCAGTTCCGTGTTGATCATCAATTATTGCTTCTTCCCTATAAATCTGTAATTAACCCAGCTCCTGTTTATCTGACCCAGCTTCTGTCTCGCTACAACCCAACCCGCTCTTGAAGATCTCTAAACTCCCAGAACAGCAGAGTCCATTAAAGGAGGTCGAGTCTTCTCATTTATGGCTCCTGAACTCTGGAATAGCCTTCTTGATAATGCCGAGGCTCAGACACACTCTCTCAGCTCAACACTAGAGTAAAGACCGGCCTCTTTAGTGACGCACACACACACTGCAGCACATAACGCCATGATGCATGAGTGTGCTCCACGCAGGTGAGTGGGTGTGATAAACCACCCATAGGACACTTTCTGATCTGTATGTGTGTGTGTGTGTGTGTGTGTGTGTGTGTGTGTGTGCAGATGAGCAGTGTTCTCCTCAGGTCAGTGATCGTCTCACCTATCTGGAGCAGCGAGTGCAGATGCAGGAGGACGAGATCCAGCTGCTGAAGATGGCCATCGCAGACGTGCTGAAGAGACTCAACATCTCAGAGGAGCACACACACGGCAGAGCTGCAGACGCAGGTCACACACACACACACACACACACACACTTATGTAGTTTCAAAATACGACATATTAACATTTTAATGTAAAAAAGCGTATGTGGGTGTGTTAAGGAGCACAAGTCCAGCATATGGGCTCTTCTGCTGCTGTTGTGGCATCACTCATACTGCAAGTCATATCTCTCCAGAACAGATTAAATAGTTTGACCTAAAATAAGCTGAAAATAGCTAATCAGGGCTGCGTTTCCCAAACAACGACGTAACTCACGGCTGAACTATCATATATGATGCATTGTTTGGGAAAAGAGCGATGTAGTGACGAGTGTTTCCCAAATCTGCAGTCTCTCTGTGGCAGATCCATCGCTTGAACCATGTTAGCAATAACGTAACAGACAGCAATGTGTGAGGGTCAATGAAGTCATCTGTGCGTTCTAACAATATTGGAGTACCTCAAGGGTCTGTCCTTGGCCCATTGTTGTTCACAATGTACATAAACGATCTTCCAGAATGCTGCCCAGGGGTTAACTGCCAGTTATATGCAGATGACACGGTCATCTATGTGTCAGCTAAAACACCTTACCAGGCAGGTGAGCAACTGACCCAGGCTTTACAACACATTTCAAGATGGCTTGAACTGTCTCATTTAACGTTAAATGTCAAGAAAACAGTTTCTATGTGTTTTTCTATATGAAATAGGCCTGTACGGGATACATTTGAGGTGCTGATAAAAACTAAAGTAATTAAAGAAGTGAATGAGTTTAAGTATCTTGGCATAACTCTAGACATTAATTTAAAATTTGATAGTCATGTTACACATTTAAATAAGAAAGTTAAGCCAAGTCTAAACTGTTTTCGTTTTATTAGAAGGTTTTTAACACATCACACTGCAAAATTATACATGCACACAATGATATTCTCTCACTTGACGTATTGCATTACATCTTGGTCACAAGCCTCTTTAACTACATTAAAGCCTATTGACTCAATCTATAAACAAGCAGTTAAGATTATGGACTTAAAGCCTATGCGATGGCATCATTGTGATATTTTATGTAAACATAACCTGTTTAATTTTGATAGTTTGATTCAATTTAGTTATCTTAAATTGGTTTTTAAATGTTTAAATAATTATGTTCCAATCCTGTTTTCTGAGCTAATCAATCAGCATCAAACCTCCCACAGAGTTACACGGGCAACTGCTAACGGTGACTGTGTAGTGCCAAAGTGTAAGACCTCGTTTGGTCAGTCTGTCTTCTCTGTAAAGGGAGCCAAACTGTGGAATGAGTTACCGGTTAGCTTAAAATCAGAAAGTAATCTAAATATTTTTAGTAGTGCTCTTAAAAAGTGGTTAAAAACAAAACAGCAGTGTTTGCACTAATAGTCCACTGTTGGTTGGTTGGATCATGTCGCCTTTGCTTTTGCCTGCAGTAATTTTATGTAAAGAATTGTTGTAATGTTGTGTATGTTTTATTATATTTCTATTTTGTCAATATTAAGCCTCCTGTGGACAGGTGTTGAAAATTAGCAAGTTTGCTCAAACACTTAAACAAATGCTTGGTTGTCCAGTGTAATTGTGATGTCCATGTCAAATAAATAAATAAATAAATAAAATAAAACGCCCATAATGATGCTCTAAACTGAGTGGAGGAGCAACTTCTGTAGAGCAGCACCCCATAATGTCTGTGCAGATTATATTGTTTTACACACACACACATTTAAAATACAATATCTAATATTAGACTTGGTGAAAGCATGCACTCGCTCTCCAGATTAACTGGAATACATGTGAACAGCACATATAGAGTCTGTGTTTCCTTTACACATTATTGACAACATTACATATCCTATTCTACAACACCACATCACTTACAAAAGCCAACACTATTCTAATATCAGATATAAATCATATACATACATAAACAATGAGGCCATTTATTAGGAAATTAAATGTAATAATTATTATCTATTAGAAATGAACTAATCACACTTTAATAATAATATTAATAAATTAGATGTAACATAAATGCATGCATGTGATTCACTGAAGCGTGCAGTACACAAACTGACATTACCGAATAAGCTGAGCCAAGATCATCAGTGTACAACTCACACACACACACACACACACACACTCTGTGTCCTGTACACTCATACTGAGAACTGAATCAGTCAGTCAGCCTCCTGTACTCCTCCACCCAGATCAGCTCCAGTGTTTAAAATCCTCATTTCCTATAGATGACCTGCTTCAATGGTTTCTTTAAATCTGTGGCACACAACTAATAAACATGTTGGAAATATTGACAGCAGGGGCCTGTATGGTGGAAGTGCTAGAGTGTGTGGGGGTCTGTCATTGACTGAATTGTAATTGGAGCGATGTGCTAAAGAAAGCCCCGCCCACTTATGAATATGCAGATTCAGCTGGAAGCGCAGCAGCTTACTTACTTCAGCAGCTTCCTGTTCATACAGATTCAGCTTTAATAGTGTTTTATTTTGAGCTGTGTGTGTTTTATGTGCAGTCATGTGATCTGTCTCTCCTCTGTGTGTGTGTGTGTGTGCGTGCAGCTGTGCGTCCGGTGTCTCTCTCTCTGACCCCGAGAGCATCAGTATCGTCTCTGAGGAAGAGCTCCAGCTCCACACTGCCCTCCTCAGCCTCCTCCAGGAACTACAGCCCGTCCTCAACAGCAGCAAAGAGGTGTGTGTGTGTGTGTGTGTGTGTGTGTGTGTGTGTGTGTGTGTGTGTGTGTGTGTGTGTGTGTGTGTGTGTGTGTGTTCATAGCTGATATTAAAACCCAATTTAACATTGTGTTGAATGCAAGATATAAAGAAGAGCACTCTCTTACCTGTGTGTGTGTGTGTGTGTGTGTGTGTGTGTGTGTGTGTGTGTGTGTGTGTGTGTGTGTGTGTGTACAGAACTGCTGCTGGATCCTCCAGAGAGCCCCCGAACAGTAAAGCTAAGAGCAGCAGCAGCAGGAAACCGCTGGAGAGGTCAGAAAATAGAAATAAAACAGAAATGTGAAGAGGAGCTGCTGTCTCTGACCTCTGACTGACCTCTGTCTGACCTCCGTCTGACCTCTGACCTCTGTTTCTTCCAGCAAACCAAAAGATGGAGGTGCAGCTGCTGCAGGTCAGACTGGTTTACTGTCAGCTCCTCTCAGCATTTAACTCTTTAGTTACTGTAAATATGAGAGCTGCTTTTGTGTGTGTGTGTGTGTGTGTGTGTGTGTGTGTGTCTGTGTGTGTGTGTGTGTGTGTATGCGTGTGTGTGTGTTTGTGTGTGTGTGTGTGTGTGTGTGTGTGTGTGTGTGTGTGCAGGAGTCAGGCGTGTCGCTCACTGCAGAGGTAAGTCTCGCCCAAATCACAGTACTTCTTTAAAGTATGCAGTGTGTGTGTGTGTGTGTGTGTTTGTGTGTTTGTGAGTGTGTGTCTGTGAGTATGTGTCTTTGTGTGTGTCTGTCTGTGTGTGTGTCTGCATGTGTGTATCTTTGTGTGTGTGTGTGTTTGTGAGTGTGTGTCTGTGAGTATGTGTCTGTGTGTGTGTGTCTGCGTATGTGTGTGTGTGTGTGTGTATGTGTGTGTTTGTGTGTGTGTGTGCGCATGTGTGCCTGTGTGTATGTGTGTGTTTGCGCATGTGTGTGTGTGTGTGTCTATGTGTGTGTCTGTGTGTGTGTGTGTGTGTGTGTCTCTGTGTGTGTGTGTGTGTTTGTGTGTGTGTGTGTGTGTGTGTGTGTGTGCGCATGTGTGCCTGTTTGTGCGTGTGTGTGTGTGTTTGTGTGTGTGTGTGCGCATGTGTGCCTGTGTGTGTGTGTGTGTCTGTGTGTGTGTGTGTGTGTCTGTGTGTGTGTGTGTGTGTGTGTGTGTGTGTGTATGTGTGTGTGTGTGTGTGTGTGTGTGTGTGTGTGCGCATGTGTGCCTGTTTGTGTGTGTGTGTGTCTGTGTGTGTGTGTGTGTGTGTGTGTGTGTGCGCATGTGTGCCTGTGTGTGTGTGTCTGTGTGTGTGTGTGTGTGTGTGTGTGTGTGTATGTGTGTGTGTGTGTTTGTGTGTGTGTGTGTGCGCACATGTGTGCCTGTGTGTGTGTGTCTCTGTGTGTGTGTGTGTGTGTGTGTGTGTGTGTGTGTGTGTGTGTGTGTGTGTGTGTGTGTGTGCGCGCATGTTTGCCTGTGTGTGTGTGTGTGTGTGTGTGTGTGTGTGTGTGTGTGTGTGTGTGTGTGTGTGTGTGTGTGAGTGTAATAGTGTCAGCAGCAGCTCTGCTCCTTCAGTAATGGCTGCCGTGCATCAGCGGTGTGTAAGAGCACAGGGTTTCACTCAGTTCTGTGCAGGGGAAATATATTTGTTTGTAAATAAATATTAAGCAGTTCGTTTGGTGAGCTGGACCCATAAACCAGACAGAAATATGACCATAAATACAGGATAGAATCATCAACAGCTTGATAATGAGTAATGCCGAGGCAATAATTTCACATATATACAGTATTATATATATATATATATATATTATGACACGTCCAACCTAAATATGAACATGTGTTCTAGACAAGCCCAAACCAGACAGAGCTGACACAGTGTGGGGACACAGATCAAACACGCAGTGATTTACACATTTACTCTGACGTGTGTTTCTCTGCAGACACACATCATTAATGTGCTCCTTGTGGTGTTCATAGTATTTCTGAACTATTCAAAGTTTGGTTCTTGAAGACAGCGAGTGCTGAAGAGTTCCGGCTGTAACTCTGTCTCTTTCCTCCTGCAATCAAGTCTTCAGCTGGACAGCAGTGCGGCCTCTTCATTGATGCATTTTGAAACACACACCTTCTCTATTGAAGACAGGTCAGGACTGCAGGCAGGCCAGTCCAGCACCTTAAGTGGACCAGACAAAACATTCATACTTCTGCAGTCAAACTCAAGCCGCAGTCCATTTATACATCTCTACTCTCTGGTTCAGTTAACTCAGAGTATTACTCTGCTGATTACTCACAGATCAGACGAATGCAGGACAAGATGAGGATCACCAGCCTCTGAATGCTGTCTCTCATTCTGTGTGCTCTTCCTCCTCCTCCTCTTTCTTCCTCCTCCCCCTCTCTCTTCCTCTTCCTCCTCCTTCTCCACCTTCTCTTCCTCCTCCTCTTCTTTCCCATCCTCCTCATCCTCTTCCTCCTCATCCTCTTCTCCTCCTCCTCTTCCTCCTCTGCCTCTTCTCTTAGTGACTCTGCAGATTTTCCTGAGGCCTCAGTGCAGAAGAAGGACTGGATCAACTGAGGTCTCCCCCTGTCCGGTCCTCAAGAGCCCCCTCAGATCACCCAGTCAGTACTTCCAGATCTGCTACTGACTGATGACAAGCGTTCTGGAGGATGAAGAGCGCCTGACTCTGGAGCAGGACTACATCAGAACAGATTCATTGTGTGTGTGTGTGTGTGTGTGTGCGTGTGTGCACGTGTGCATGCGTGTGTGTATGCGTGCGCGTGTGTGTGCACGTGTGCATGTGTGTGTGTGTGTGTGCCTGTGTGTGTGTGTTTGTTTCTGCTGTGTTGTAGTTTAGAAGCTCCAGCATCAGGTGACTATTACCTGGGTCTATCATAAGAGATGATGATGATGATGATGATGATGATGATGATGATGATGATGATGATGATGATGCTGAGAGAGTGTTCTCTTCATGGACAGCTCCACGCTAAGAGGAGCTTTAGAGATATTAGTGATTTCTGCATGTAAAGCTGTTTAGTGGCTATAAACTGTATTTGTTTCTAAGTCTGGCGGCTGTTTTGGATGACATGACAGGATTCAGACGTCCTCATTAAAGTACTGAATAGTGGATTAGTATGGGTCAGACAATAATCATAGCGTAGTACCGTTTTGAATGTGTTTGTGTGTATTCATACATTAGACTGTGTTTTGATTATTTATCTTTCTCTAAGGAGCATAATTAAGATCCTCTATTTTTCACCATGATTTCTAGAATAAACAATCTAAAATGTCACTGAGTCCAACAATAGTTCTTGCCTCCAAAACTAGATATTCATTCATTCATTCATTTTCTTTTCGGCTTAGTCCCTTTATTACTTTGGGGTCGCCACAGCGGAATGTACCAACAACTTATCCAGTAAATGTTTTTGCGCAGCGGATGCCCTTCCAGCTGCAACCCATCTCTGGGAAACTTCCATACACACTCATTCACGCACACACACTACGGACAATTTAGCCAACCCCAGTCCACCAATACCACATGTGTTTGGACTGTAGGGGAAACCCACGCAAACGCAGCGAGAACATGCAAACTCCACACAGAAACACCAACTGACACAGCCAAGGCTCGAACCAGCGACCTTTTTCCTGTGAGATGTCAGCACTACCCATTGCGCCACCGCATCGCCCCAACAATAATAACATCATGACATATTTAACCTACTCTATTTAAAGGGACAGTTCACCCATAAATGAAAACTTACGTCTTTAGATCTCTCAGAGGTGTTCAGTGGGTTCAGGTCAGGACTCTGGGCAGTCCAGCTCATTCACAGAGTTCTATATAGTATGAATGTGAGTATCTACACCATTCCACATCTGCCATTTGTCATTATCACGTGACCCACGTCAGTTGTGCTGCTTTAATCCATCTCATTCATAAATTCTGTCACAGTGCATTATGGGATATCGTAGCATCCATTAGTGCAGGGGTTCCCAAACTTTTCAGCCTGCGACCCCCAAAATAACAATGCCAGTGACTCGCGACCCCCAATATCCTCTGAGGTGGTTATAAATACAGAAACCTTGCATGCAATGACGCAGACACACCAATTAAATTCGTGTCAGTGCTTTAAATGTGCCAGAAAGTATAACCTGATGTTATAAAATCAAAACGCATCTGACGCTATTGCTGCCTTTAATATAATGTAATTACCCCAGGGGTCGCAATCCAATAGAACAAGTAACTATAAGCTACTATAGTAACTATAAAGTATATAGTAACTATAAACGACTATTTTTATTTTCAGTATAGTTATGGATAAAGTATGGTAATTTTTATGGTTTAATAAAAATAAATAGATTTTTGGAAATCCCCAGGCGACCCCCCTTCATTGCTCCGCGACCCCTCGGGGGGTCCCGACCCCCATTTTGAGAACCACTGCATTAGTGGATGCACACTTCAGAATCTTGCCAGAAGTAGTCGGTCATCCAGGAACTTCTCACATACTGTTTTTACTATGAATTCGAAAACTACTCGTCTCACAGACTGGAATTGTTTTGTTTTTATCTTTGCTTTTAAAGGCATTTACTGTTATTTGTGTATGACAGTGTAGATTAACCACTGGGCTATTGACGCCTACATAGTTGAATTGTTTGCTATGTCTCTTCAGTTTTTGATCTTATGCTCTGATTCATTCCTAAACAACAGCCAGTTGGAGCATTCGCTTTAGCTGATAATGCCGATTGTACATGTAGAATCAGGCCAGCGAGTTCTACCCCCCTTCCCTAAACTTAAACACTTCAGTTTTAACATTTTGAATCCATTCAGCTGATCTCTGGGTCTGGTGGGAGCACTTTTAGCTGAGCTTAGCTTAGCATAGAGTGTTGAATCATATTAGATCACTAGTATTCGCTTAAATAAAAAAAAGAGGGAAGATGAAGAGTTGCCATTTTCTATGATAGTATTAGGAACTATACTCACATTCAGGCGTAATAATTATAATTAATATAATTGCTGATGCTAATGATTTAATCGCAGTGTACATGGGTTGCAGTGCATTGTGGGATTGATTGTGTGTACTTCAGAAAGTTCACTATGGTTTCGACACCCCTACAAATGGTTTCTTCCTCAAATAGTGCACATAGAAGAAAGCTGAAAACCTTTATGTTTTCCATAGTAGGAAAAACAAATACTATAGTTCTGTAGGTTTCCTTCACAATATCTTCTTTTGTGTTCAACAGAGGACATGAACTGATAAAGGCTTGAAACAAAAGCTAAATAAACGATGACAGAGTTTTTATCTGCGGGTGAACTGCCCCTTTAAGTGTGTAGGGGGCGATTCCGCGCGCCAAATGAATTCCCGCGTCTGATTACAAAATGGCGTCCGCAGAAGAATCCGTGAGTTTCTAGATAAAATATTGTTTAATTGTTAAAGGTTTGAAAGTCTACATGACAGAAATCAAAATGCTTTGGCAATGCTAATTGACAGCTTGATAAGTGTTAAATAACGACCACAAGGTCTGACAAAGAAGATTAAAATCTAATCCGTTTGAGGGATTTATATCAGCCAACAAAACATAAACAAAGCGGCATCCATCAGTGCAATATATATATATATATATATATATATATATATATATATATATATATATATATATTACAGTCCTGAATAACTTAAAAATTTACTAAAAGTGTTATTTTTTAAAACAAATTATCAAATATTTCAAACAAACTTCTGTTGTCATTATGGGTGTTGTAATTTAGTAATTTGGATTAATGCTAACAAAATGTGATGCTGCACACAAAATCTGCCTGATGTTCCATGGATGTTGGGAAGAATAGCCAAAAATAAATTATATGGGTCAGATGTTTGATCTTTAATGCCAAAAAATCATCAGAATATTACATACAGAACATGGCGATATACATACAATATGGAGATATTTAGTAATTTCCCTGACATTACTGTAAACATTTCAAATTATTCATATTTTAATGATAATATATTAAAACTCTGTCTTTGATTAGTAGCATGGATTGGTAAGAATGTAATATTGTCGACCTTTAAAGGCGGTTATCTCAGTTTGTAAATTATTCAAGCTGTCAGATTCCAGGTTTCCATGTAGCTGTTTCTCAGCCAATTATATTGCCCCATCGTGATATCAATGCAAATCTTATTTATTCAGCTTTCAGATGTTTGCAACACTCATTTTGTGGTCCAGTGTAAAGTAATGTGTTTGAAAAGGTGAAGCACTAGTATGAAACTTTTAGGATGCACTGTGCTTGTGAAGATGATGTTTGATCTGATCCTCTTGCTCTTCGGCGCTCGGCTATATTCGGCTGTTCGGCTCTTTTCGACTTTGTTTGGCTCTTCGGCTCCTTTTAACTCTGTTCGGCTCTTTTTGACTCTGTTCTTAGAATTAGAATACGAACTTTAACGTATAAAGTATGGTTAAAGTTTATAAAGTTTACAGTATATTATCATTACAGTATCGTACAACGAAATTGTTGGGCTCTGTTCGGGTCTTCGGTTCTGTTCGGCTCTTCGGGTCTTTTCGGCTGTGTTTGTCTCTTCGGCGAGCGCCGGTGGGCAGAGCGGTGAATCAGCGCACGCGGACCGACTCTCTCCCTCTCTCTCTGACGGACGGACGGTGATGATGATGATGATGGTGGCATCTACCGGAGAGCCGCCGAGATCTCTGTGAGATGGACGTGAGCGGCGGATTTCAGCACGGAGAGAAAAACCCGAGCACACGAGAGCGCGTCTGGCCCCTGTCGCAGTTTCTGCTTCATCTTCATCACCTCCATCATCATCATCATCATCTTCATCATCATCACCGCTGACCGGCGGCATCCAGAGGCCCGAACACCGACAACACCGACATTATTCAACGGAGACTAATAACGGGGAAATCATGAGGTGAGTCAGTCTCTCTCTCTCTCTCTCTCTCTCTCTCTCTCTCTCTCTCTCTCTCTCTCTCTCTCTCTCCTCCTCCTCTGCTGTTATTATTATGATTATTGATGCTGCGGCGGATTATGACGGCAGTGTGTGTGTGTGTGTGTGTGTGTGTGCTGATGTAATGCTCAGTTGTGTATATTTGTGGTGTTTGTGGTGCTGATGTGGCTCTACCGGAGATCTGCAGCATCTGTCCGGTCACCGGCGTGTGAACCGAGGCCTTTACCGAGCAGCGGTCCGCCCACCGGCTCGTGTGTGCGCGTGTGTGTGTGTGTGAGAGAGAGACACACGGGTCTGCAGTGTTTATTTGAGTGTTACAGAGACAGAAACGCTTGTACAAATGGAGATTCATCATCATCATCATCATCAGGATAGTTCGCCTCGGCAGCTGTGATGCGTCACGGAGGGCGTGGTCAGCGCGCCGAGAGCTGCTGTTGTCATGGTAACGCGGGCACGCGCGCAGATTTGTTCTTGTGTGTGTGTGTGAGAAAGAGAGATCCTGGTAATCATCCCGTTGTGGGTACCAAATGTCCCCACAAGTCTATAATCTATATAAGTCTATACAGTAGCAGTAGATGTTGAGCGTGTGTGTGTGTGTGTGTGTGTGTGTGTGTGTGTGTGTGTGTGTGTGTGTGTGTGTGTGTGTGTGTGTGTGTGTGTGGATGTGTGTGTGTGTGTGTGTGTGTATGTGGATATGGAGGATATCAGCTGATAGATCAGAGTGGAGGAGTGTGGAGATGCAGAGGAGAGAGAGGATATGCAGGATGTTCAGTACACACATCAGCTGCAGGGAGAGACCCCATAATGCATGAAAACACGTGTGTGTGTGTTTATCAATGAAGCTGATTGATCAGTGGAGTGTGTCGCCAGTATGCTCATCAGCTGTTTATACTGGTATTGGTGTCCAGTATAGATGAACTGATGTGGAGTGTGATCAGCAGGTCAGGGGTTCGAGCGTGTACAGGTGCTTCAGTTCATCAGCTGTCACTCACACTATCTGCTTGTTGTTAAAGAGCCCATATTATACATGAAATAGGGTCATATCTTGGTTGTAAGGGTCTCCAACAACAGTCTATTATGCATGCAAGGTCAAAAAACACTTTCGTGGTCTCATAATCTGCATTTATTTTTACCTAATTATCCCAGCGACTCCCGTATGAATCGTCCAGTGATTCATTTGTTCCCAAACCCCTCCTTAGCGCCAAGCTAATCTGCACTGATTGGACCGATGACAGTCTGTTGTGATTGGTCGACTGCCTTCAGTCAGAGAGTGAAATGCCCAACAGCTAATCAGCAATATAAGAGTAATCACAGTTCATACACGCTCGATAGTGTAGGCGTGGAGTTTAGCTGCCAGTGGGTGAATGTAAATACAGACGATGGACTTGAAAATTCAAACGACTAACTATTTTATTGAGCAAAAACTGTCGAGGAGATCTCCTAGCTTGTCTCACTCTGCTCTTTTCACAGACACAAACACACACACACACACACACACACACACACACACACATTGCCATCGTCCGCGCACACAAACACAAAAACACACACAGACCTCCGGGCGACAATGCGCACGCGCACACACACAAACACACACACATACCTTCTGACGACAGCGCACGCACACACTACCCTCGTCCACAGAGCTCCGTAAACAAAGCAGCACGCGTCGCGTTTTAAACGTGACTTTGCACGCGATAAGAGAATATAGCCAGTTAACCTGATACAGTACACTCGGTTACAAGTAACAAATCACAACTAAATACATTTGCAAGCTCGAGTCAACGAGGCAACAACTTTAATCGCGTACTTACACTTGAGAAATGGAGGAAGAAACCCATCCTGACATGTCCATCAGTAAGTTACTCTTTACTGATCCTTCCTTTAACAAACTCTGATGAAGTATTCTTTGTAGCCTGTAGCTTCCAGAAGTTTCCAGAGGTTTCCAACTGCTTGGTTATAATGCTGAGGTTTCATCTTTGGGTAGAGACTCGATAATATCCATCTGCAGTGTGACTTCAATCCACCGGCATGTTTGTGTGTGTGTGTGTGTGTGTGTGTGTGTGTCTGGGTTGCTGCGTCAGAGGGCGGGGCCTCATGTTTGAAATCTCCCGGGTTGCATCACGTGCGTGCACGTGAATAACTTGGTTTCGTTCGTACGTCATGGCGAAACACCTAATGACTCGGTATCAAGGCGACTCGTTTGAAGCACTATGAGTCGACTCTTTTATAGATGAATCAACCGTTTTAAACACTGAACTCTTACAGATTTAAGCCTTAGCTGGATACTTCACTTCACTTAGAGCTGTGTTACACACTACATGGAGGGGAATTTTCAAAAACCCATAATATGGGCTCTTTAAGTGTGACGTCAGGTGAAGTTGCGTCTGGGTTTAAGCGCTCTATCAAACTGAATAGGGAGACTCGTCAAATGGTAATAATAAACATTTACAAAGTGCTGTAATACTTTCAGAAATCATGTATATATATCCATGCCTAATATCTGATGGCCAGAAAGGGATTCATTTTTCATAAATTGTTAAAATACTGGTGTTCAGGGCAAGAGCCCTTGTGCACACTATGACTTTATAAATAATTCACTTTAATGTGTGATATATGACTAAAAAATGGTCATGAATGAATATTGTCTCAATTCAAATGAGCAGCGGCTTGAACCCGGAAACATTCAAGACTTCCCAAGCGGATAGTGGCATACTCCAGAGTCCAGCGCTGATGAACACACGTCCTCCTGCTCAGCTCAATACTGATCACGTCTGTATGAACGTTTACTCTAGCTAGCATGCGCACTGTAAGGCAAAACAATGAACCCAAACCAGATCTTAAATATGTGTTAATCCAGCGGTTCTCCACAGCTCTAGCACAGCTGTACGCTTATCGTCGTGATGTTTTGTGTAGCGTCTGTGCTGATTGTTGTGCTCTGATCAGCCATGTTAGTTTACTGAGTGTTCTGTGTTTGCATAATTATCATTATTTGTGTGTATAGTAAGCTTTAGGGCCTCACGGTGGTGCAGCAGGTAGCACAGTGGCCTCACAGCAAGAAGGTCTCTGGTTTGAGTCTCGGCTGGGTCAGTTGGTGTTTCTGTGTGGAGTTTGCATGTTCTCCCTGTGTTGGTGTGGGTTTCCTCCGGATGCTCCGGTTTCCCCCACAGTCCAAACAAGAGCAATTGGGTAGGCTAAATTGTCCGCAGTGTATGAGCTCTAGGAGAACCGGCTCAATCTGGTCAATGGCAGCAGGAGACTCTCAGGTGTGAAAGGGTCAAACACAAACATCGGCAGCGATGCCGAAAACAAGGAGGTTTTTGCTATCATTTTAGTTAGTTTCAGTTAGTTTTGTATGTACACAATACAGTTTCAGTTAGTTTTAGTTTTTGAAAAAACTCGTTTTTATTTTTATTTCAGTTAACGACAATTATTTTACATTTTAGTTTTCGTTTTTTCGTTAATTTTTGTTAGTTTTCGTTAACTATAATAACCTTGGTGTTTCCCAGTGATGGGTTGCAGCTGGAAGGGCATCCGTCGTATAAAGCATTTGTTGGATAAGTTGGCGGTTCATTCTGCTGTGGTGACCCCTGAGGAATTAAGACACTAAGCTGAATGAGAATGAATGAATGAATAATAATACAGTCGGTGATGGTGTACGAGACGTCTGCTGTCGTCGGTTTCCAGCTATTGTATCTGCACATGTGACGCTTGTGTGTGGTGTGCTGTTGATTAAATACATCAGTGAAATCACACACTGTCCTGTAGCGCACACACAGCTCTAGCTCTATACTGAAGTTTGCCCGACGGCAGAGATCCCTCTTCTCCTGTTCTAGACCCTGCAGGAGCTCAATCTGTATGGTTTACAGCAGAACTGCTTGCTCATTTGCTCTGTGAACACCCAAGGCTGTGCAAGTGCAAGTGTGTATTACTGTGTACAGCAGTGTTGTGCTAATCACTGACAAAGAGTGTCTACAGTTACTAGCTACTAAACTTAAACAGGAACTCCATTACTCAATCCATTACGAACAGCAGAGAGTACTGCATTACTGTTAAAGTGAGTGACTTTTCCAGAGAACATGTGTAATGCTCCATTACTGCCCTGTAGCGCATGTGTTTGCACTGTGGGGGAAACCGGAGCACCCAGAGGAAACCAACGCCAACATGGGGAGAACATGCAAACTCCACACAGAAACACCAACTGACCCAGCTGAGACTCAAACCAGAGACCTTCTTGCCCTTGAGACAAAAAGACTTAAAAAAAGAAAACAAAAAATCATTATTAATAAGTGAAGTTTATTCATAAACTAATTTCGAGAGGAGCACGTGATTATGATTGAACACGGCTGGTTCTGCATTAGCATGCATGATCCTCCAATCAGGCCATTCCTAACACACTATAAAGAGTCAGGGTTTTTTCACTACAGTCATCTTCGATTTGAAGAATCCCCCCTTCCACCCCTACCTCTTCACCTTTCCCTCCATAGGGCAGCACGGTGGCCCAGTGACTAGCACTGTCGCCTCACAGCAAGAACGTTGCCTTTAACAGGCTGGTAGTCGTTTCTGTGTGTAGTTTGCATGTTCTTCCCGTGCTTGCGTGGGTTTTCCCTGGGTCCTCCGGTTTCCCCCACAGTCCAAAAACATGCACAACAAGTAAATTGATAAATCTAAATTTGCAATACAAGTAATCTCATAATGCAGCATATCTTTTAATAGCATTCAATTTTTAGTCATCAGCTCTTATCAAGGGGGAGTTGTCGAGATCTACCTGAGCTCAAGGCTCCCCTCTCTTCCTCCAAACGAGAGGGAGCCCAGGGCTCAAGAACCTTCGAGCTCAGGGCTCTCTCCCGGGACAGCATGCCAAACTTGCTTATAATTAATCATCAGCTAAGTGTGAACTCTTGAAATAACAGTAGACAGGTAGGGCAGCTAAACAGCGGTGCGTTTCCCAAAACCATCATTAGCCAACTAAGGTCGCAAGTTCTGTTGTTACAAGCATAGTTTGTTGATTTGCTGTTTCCCTAATCCGTCGTTCTAACGAACATTCGCAAACTGCGTTGCAAACTTGAGCACCTACAACTACACCTCTGGAGCTGTAGTTAGAAACAGAGTTCCTGGCTGTGTTCTATTCCCACTTATCCCCCCTATGCCCTATTCATTTAGAACAATCTAACATTCAAAGCTGGAATTATTAAATAATAAAGCAGTAAGCTGATCTCTCTTAGCTGTCATTTACTTTCAAACTATTTCTACAGTTCAGTTTTAGCGATCTTCATGTTTACTATTGTGCTCCCTTCACAGTGCACTTTGAAAACATTGATGTCATTTTGAACACAGCCTCATGGTGAAAGCTATAGATGACCTGTTATTTACAAGCGGAATTTACGATACGCCTCTAAAGCTTGTAAAAACAAAAATCATACGTTAATTCTTTTAATCTATAGCAGGTTATTTATTCAGTATCTGTGCTGGATATGACATGGGCCTGCTGGGTAGAACATTTCTGCAGTGGTTTACATCTGTCAAACTGTAAAAGTAGACTTTTCTAAAAAATAAATAAACAATATCCTACT
>NC_141040.1:59270000-59272500 GCF_052040795.2 Danio rerio | reverse complement strand
AATTGACAAGTTTCCATCTGATCATTTTTCCATATTTTAATCTGATTATATGTTGCATTAGGCCTGTTGTTCATTTCTGCACTGACAGCTCGATCAACATTGATCAGCTTCACGATCTGATGCAGTCTCGGTTCATCTGCTATGTCTCTATAATTTAAGCCTATCATGCAGAATTCTAGCCAATGTTTTTGTATTAGATTGATTACTTCAATAGGTAGATTTTTACAAAACTTGACAACTGAAATGATTCTCTGTATGAGAAAGTCTGACCTCTCTGATTTATATTTGGTGACGATGTCTGTGGGTTGTGTAGCGAGGCAGAGGGAAAACACAAACACAGTTGAGTTACAAACAAGTCCCCGGAGGGTGCTTTATTTACAAGTGAAATAGTGATTAAAGTGGTGCTCTTCTTGGGGTGCATGCTCAACTCCGGGGAGATGGTGAAGGCTGGTGAGAGTTCTGGTGTTGGATCGGTCACGAGCTGGATTCGGCTGTGGGACAGACCAAGAGACACAAGCATTAGCGCAGAGAGTCATGTGGAAATGAAGCGCACCTTCTTCCTGTGTGGGGCTGGCTTTTATCTCTCCCTGGCTGATGAGGTCCAGCTGTGAGCGATCCGGTGCTGATGAGGTTCCAGCTGGGCTGAATTTGTGACCAGGGCGACGGGGCATCAGTAGACTCGCTACAGTTGTTAAAATTAAAGTGCACATTTTCGCTTATAAAATACTCTATACACAGCTGCTCAAAAGTGTGGGGTCAGTATGATTGTTCAACATGTTAAAATAAGCTTCTCCTGCTCAGCAAGGGTGCATTTATTAAATCATAAATACAGCAAAATTGTGAAATGTTGCATTATAAATTAACTGTTCAAAAGTTGTTTACCATTTCATTTCATAATTTATTCCAGTGATTTTAAAGTAAAATTTTCAGCTTGATTACTACACTCTTCAGAGTCACATGATCCTTCAGAAATCACTAATATTAATTATTATTGTTATCATTAATATTAATATTATTGCTATTAATGGTAATAATAATGTCAATAATGTCTGGAATAATGATTTTATTCGAAACTGCATACAATAAGAAAGCAGTAATTTAAAATTTTAACACACACACACACACACACACACACACACACACACACACACACACACACACACATACTATCAAATAGCTATTAACTTCTTTTTTTTTTGGCTGGGCAAGTAAAAATCGGATCGGGCCAGTAGAAAGAATCCTTAGCGTTGGACCCTGTTATGCGTTTATTGTGTCTGCATGTGTGTGAGTGCGTTTGTCATGTAAGTGTGTGTGAAAGTGTCTGTGTGTTTGTGTATGTGCGTGCATGTGTGCACAGGTGTGTTTGTTAATGTGTGTGTGTGCACATATTGCTGACTTTAGCTCCAACTTGCCTCAACACACCTGCCAGGAAGTTTGTAGTATGTCTAGTAAGAGCTTGATTAGCTGTTCAGGTGTGTTTGATTAGGGTTGGAGCTAAACTCGTCAGTACACCGGCTCTCCAGGACCGAGTATGGACGTCCCTGCGATAAGCGTACTAAGCGGCTGCTTAGGGCCCCGCCGCCACTAGGTGGCCCCACAACCTGGCGTTTTCTTGCTTAAATCATTTTTATTTGCATTTTACACTTATCTTCATCAGCAGTGCTTTAGTGCTTAAATATTTATACATTTTCACTTCAAATAAAAAAGCACACTTTTATCAAAGATGTAATTGTTTTGGTGTGAAGGTCATGTGATCAACAGGAAGCTCGCAGCATCTCATTTCTCACATGTGTTCTGTGTTCTCACAGTTAGAGTTTGCTCCTCCAAGGCAATCTGCGAGAGCGACCGCTCACCACAAGAACACGAATCTGTGCTCACACACAGCCATGGCCTTGCGTCATTGCCTGCCCCATTATATAGCTGATTTATTTTGTAAATTGAACTGCGAAAATAAATGAAACTAGCTATAATCTTCAGGCGTAGAAAAACTGAGGAGAAAATGACGACGAGAAGAGACGAGCACAAAATCATTTCAGCATCGCTTTAAAGTGTTAATGATGAAGTCAATCTAACAGCACATTATCAGTAATAGACAGTTACAGATTAATAAAAGCCGTCTGTTTATATGAAGTACTGTGTTTTTCCTAGTTTTATAGACCCGTTTTTACTCTAAAACCGAGCGTGTGTGTGGATGTGGAGGTGATCAGCTGATAGATCAGACTGGAGGTGCAGAGGAGCAGAGTGATCACTGAGAGGATTGAGGAGAGGAGAGATATACAGGCTGTACACTACAGTACACACATCAGCACACATACTAGGAGATGCAGACCTCACTGGCTCCTCCCCATCTGTCAGTCAGGTGTTGAATGAGCCTATCAGAGTGCAGGGTTTATCTGGCGTGTGATTGGTCAGTGTGTGTGTCAGTCATGGTGATTCCCGTGATGCTCTCTGGCTGATGACCTTCAACTGTTTGTGAGTCTCCTGCTGTCTGGGCTGTGTA
>NC_141040.1:59242500-59267500 GCF_052040795.2 Danio rerio | reverse complement strand
GTGTGAGAGAGGCAGAGTGAAGGATCCGCAGCATCACACAGCATCATTTCATTGAGTGCAGCGCTCACACACACATACACACACACTCACACACACACACTCGACAGCAGCAGACAAAAGAGGAGATCATCACTATCTGTGGACCACACCCGCACCTCCACCCGCTCAGAGGAGCAGAGAGATGGAGGAGAACATGAGGAGGAGACGCACAGCGCAGGACTGACGAGGAGGTTGACAGGAGGAAGAGGAAGAGGGGGAGGGGAGACCGAGACGCCTGTGGAGCTGGAGAGAGGGAGAGAGAGAGGGAGAGAGAGAGAGGAGAGAGAGAGCTGAATAAAGAGAGATTCTCAGATTGATTCTCTTCAATAATCATCAGTCTTTTGTTCTCGTGTGTGTGTGTGTGTGTGTGTGTGTTTAGCAATATTCTTGTTGTGTGTTTCATTATTTCTTGTCTGCATGTAAATATTGTATATGTGTGTGTGTGTGTTACATCATCACGGTTATATTCAGCGTTTATGGAAAGAGCAACGCTTTGGCAATACTTGACAAGTCAGGCCAATACACACAGAGGAAGAGAGGGACAGAGAGAGAGTGTGTGTGTGCGGGCGATCTCCATCAGTGTGTGTGTGCGCGCTATGCTCCAGCATCATGGATGTTAATGTTCAGGCTCAGCGCTTCTTCTTCCCTCAGATGTTCTGTGAGGTCACTGCAGTCAGCCACATCAACAGCAGGTACGTCTGCACTGGGGGAGCATACTGGGAGTACTGGGGGTGCTGGAGCACACTGGGAGAGCATACTGGGAGTACTGGGGGTGCTGGAGCAAACTAAGAAAGCATACTGGGAGTATTGGGGGATTCTGGAGCATACTGGGAGAGCATACTGGGAGTATTGGGGGATTCTGGAGCATACTGGGGGAGCATACTGGAAGTACTGGGGGTGCTGGAGCAAACTGGGAGAGCATACTGGGAGTACTGGGGGTGCTGGAGCAAACTGGGAGAGCATACTGGGAGTATTGGGGGATTCTGGAGCATACTGGGGGAGCATACTGGGAGTACTGGGGGCGCTGGAGCAAACTGGGGGACAATACTGAGTGTATTGGGGGGTTCTGGAGCATACTGGGGGACCATACTGGAAGTACTAGGGGTGCTGGAGCATACTGGGGGACCATACTGGGAGTACTGGGGGTGCTGGAGCATACTGGGGGACCATACTGGGAGTACTGGGGGTGCTGGAGCATACTGGGGGACCATACTGGGGGTGCTGAAGCAAACTGGGGGAACATACTAAGAGTATTGGGGGATTCTGGAGCACACTGGGGGACCATACTGGGAGTACTGGGGGTGTTGGAGCAAACTGGGGGACCATACTGAGAGTACTGGGGGAGACTGGAGAATACTGGGGGACCATACTGGGAGTATTAAGAGATACTGGAGCAACCTAGGGGACCATGCTGAGAGTGCTGGGGGATCATACTGAGAGTACTGAGGGATACTGGAGCAAACTAGGGGTACTGGAGGAGCATACTGGGAACATACTGGGGTTATTAGCATATTAGGGTACTGGAGAAAATTAGGGGCACTGGAGGAGAATACTGGGGATACTCGAACATACTGGGAGCAAACTGGAGCATTTTGGGGGTAATGGACAATTCTGGGGTACTGGAGGAGTGTACTGGGAGATACTGTTTGTACTGCAGAAGCATACTGGGGGTACTGGAGGAGCATATTGGTGAACTGAGAGGTTGTGGGGTACTGGAGGAGCATACTGGGGTACTAGGAGTACTGCAGGAGCACACTGGGGTGCTGGATTATCTACTGGTCTAGATGATGCTGACTGATGTAAGAGTTTGTAGAAATCTAGACTAGAAACGAGACACAAACCCAGAGTAAGAGCAGCGCTGTTGCAGTCTGACTGCTGTAATGACGGTGTGTTTGCTCTGGCTCAGGCTGAGAGCCGCCGCTGCGCTGCAAACATACAGCAGAGGAATATGAGTGATGATGGCGGATATGATGAGGTGGAGTGCTTTATTAGCTCAGTGTCTGAGTGAAATGTTTAACTGAAGGCTGCGCAGTGTGTATGGGTGTTTCCCAGTGATGGGTTGCAGCTGGAAGGGCATCCGCTGTGTAAAACTTATGCTGGATAAGTTGGCGGTTCATTCTGCTGTGGTGACCCCAGATGAATAAAGGGACTGAGCTGAAAAGAAATGAATGAAGGCTGCGCACAATCACCTGTCCAGTCTGCTCGATACAGATCCCCATGTGTTTATACATGACCCTGATCTGTTCACACTGGAGGAATAGGACTGTGTGTGTGTGTGTGTGTGTGTGTGTGTGTGTGTGTGTGTTGCTGTGCTGTGTTTGAGAGCTGAGCAAATCAATAATCAGGTCATTAGTACAGTAGGGCAGACGGACAGACACACACAGTGCCCTATAGAGGTGTGTGTGTGTGTGTGAATTGAATAATAGACGACACACAGACAGGAGAGGCTTTGTGCTGCTTCCCGAAGGCTCTGTTACCATGGAGACCTTCCAGCATCCCATAGTAACACCAGACCATCCTGATGCCTGATGCTCCACACACACACACACACACACACACACACAGTGAACCTCACACAGATCAGGTCAGGTCAGATCCGTCTGTGTGTTTCAGTCAGACAGATAGTGTGTAGTTCTGTACACTTATTAAACAGTACACACACTGCACACTCTGCTGCATTCTGATTGGCTGATGGTCACTCTCAGGTGTTATTGTCAGATGAGGGCACGGATAAAGTAGTTCCGGCTGGTTTGGAGTGCTCCGTATCCCTCCGCTGAATGCTCAAGAGTAGTTCTCTCACAGCTCCAGCAGTCATCCGCTGTCGGTGGTCAGTGTGTGTGTGTGTGTGTGTTGATCTGAGCGTGGTGAAGCCTCCATATGCACATTAGCTCATCTCGTGTTGATTGTGATCTGTGCAGATGATGAGGAGCTCAGCAGATTTACTGTAAAGCAGATTTACTGTGATTGTGGCTGTAGTAGAGGAGAGGCGGTGCTGTGAGCGCTCACTCTGCTGTTATTCACATCCGCCAGCTCTCGGCCAATAGCAGCGCAGTCTGATGAATAACATTACTGTAATCAGTGACATGCGGGACTATTCTGTACACCTATGATGACCTCTGTGTGCGTGTGTGTGTGTGCGTGTGTGTGTGTGTGTTGTTTGATTTGCCTCTTCAGTTCATCTTTATTAAGAGAAACATCTCAGTGAGCATGTGTGTTTCTGAGAATGCTACACACACACACACACATACACACACACACACACACACACACACACACACACTAAAGACTGAGAAATATTCACATTAACACTGACACAGAAACACACACACACATACAAACATACACCATATACTCACAAATACATTAACACACACACACACACACTGTCTTCCTCCTGTTCTCTCACATCTTCTGTCTCTCTCTGCGCGCGCGCGCGTGTGTGTGTGTGCGTGTGTGTGTGTGTGTGTGTGTGTGTGTGTGTGTGTGTGTGTGTGTGGTTATGTAACAGTGGACTCAGCATTTCTGTAAGTGTGTCAGAGTGTTTCTTCAGCAGCATCTCAGTCTGTTTGATGCAGCGCTCACACACACAAGTTCAATACATGTAAGAGTCTGCTTCATACACACACACGCACACACACTCACACACACATTTTTGTTTTGCTACTGTAGTGTGTGTGTGTCTTGTGTTGTGTGTGTCTGTATGTTTTGTGTTATTGTGTGTGTTTGTTTTGTTATTGTTGTGTGTGTGCGTTTTGTTATTGTTGTGTTATTGTGTGTGTTTTGTGCGGTGTGTGTGTGTGTTGTGTTGTGTGTTTTTCGTTATTGTGTATGTGTGTTTTGTTGTTGTGTGTTTTGTTATTGTTGTGTGTTTGCTGTGTGTGTGTGTGTATGTGTGTGTGTTTGTTTTTTATTGTTGTTGTGTGTGTGTGTGTGTGTGTGTGTGTGTGTGTGTGTGTGTGTGTGTGTGTGTGTGTGTGTGTGTGATTGTGATTGTTTTTTGTTGTTGTGTGTGTGTATGTGTGTGTGTGTGTTTGTTATTTTATTGTGTGTGTGTGTGTGTGTGTGTGTGTTTTGTGTTATTGTTGTGTGTTTTGTATTGTTGTATGTGTGTGTGTGTTTTATTGTTGTCTGTTTAGTGTATTTTGTGTGACTGTTGAGTGTGTGGTTGTGTTTGTTTGTGTGTGTGTGTGTTTGTTATATTATTATGTGTGTGTGTGTGTGTGTGTGTGTTTGTGTGTTTGTGTGTGTGTGTGTGTGTGTTTGTGTGTGTGTGTGTGTTTGTTATTTTATTGTGTGTGTGTGTGAGTGTGTGTTTGTTTTGTTATTGTTTGGTGTTTTTGAATGACTGGTATTTAAATGGTTGTGTTGTGTTGTGTTGTGTTGTGTTGTGTCACACACACTGCTCTTCACTGGACTCTGGTCTCGTGGTGTGTGTAGTCAGGACACAGGGCCATGAGATTCATATATTATTTCACTTTTATCAGTGAAATGTTTGTTTCTGTTCATTTATCATAACAGATTTTCAATCAGGTTTACGTCAGGACACTGGGCTGTCCATTTCATCGTTTCAGCCTCTTCAGCTTGTGCTGTTCTACTGTATTAATCTGCACTGTATGATTACCAGCAGACCACAATGTGTGTGTGTGGGTGTGTGTGTGTGTGTGTGTGTGTGGGTGTGTGTGTGTGTGTGTGTGTGTGTGTGTGGGTGTGTGTGTGTGTGTGTGTGTGTGTTGACCTGTGCTGATGCTGGTGTTTGTTGGCTCATGTGTTCAGTTTAATGAGGCCAGTGCTGTGCTGAAATCAGGCTCTGGTGGTGTTTTCATTGAGCGTCATTGACTGACCGCTCTGTGTGTGTGTGTGTGTGTGTGTGTGTTTGTGTGTGTGTGTGTTTCAGCGAGCAGAGCATCTGTCAGGCCCGAGCCTCCGTCATGGTCTACGATGACACCAGCAAGAAATGGGTGCCCATCAAACCGGGCCAGCAGGGCTTCAGTCGGATCAACATCTACCACAACACAACCAGTAACACATTCCGCGTGGTGGGAGTCAAACTGCAGGACCAGCAGGTACACACACACATATTCACACACACTTAATCCCACACATCACATGATCACAAACACACACACACTTGATCACACATACACACACACTCAAGCTGACGGTGTTCAGTAATAGCGCTGGTGTTTCATGTAGTCGTCAACTACTCCATCAGTGTGTGTGTGTGTGTGTGTGTTACATTATTAATGTGTGTGTGTGTGTTGTTCAGGTGGTCATCAACTACTCCATCGTGAAGGGCCTGAAGTATAACCAGGCGACTCCGACGTTCCACCAGTGGCGTGACGCTCGGCAGGTCTACGGCCTGAACTTCGCCAGTAAAGAGGAAGCCACGACTTTCTCCAACGCCATGCTGTTCGCCCTCAACGTGCTCAGCAGCCAAGACGGAGGTGAGGACACACCTGCATCACCGCAGACACGCTGGAACACAACACACTTCTGTCTGAGCAGCGCAGACCGGGATAAACGAGTCACTGATTCAGTTCAGTTCAGTGTGAAAACAGCTTCATGGAGATGAACCGATTCACTGATTCAGTTCAATTCATTGTAAAAGCAGATTCACGAAGAGGAACTGATTCACTGATTCAGTTCAGTGTGAAAGCAGCTTCAAGGAGATTAACTGATTCACTGATTCAGTTCATGATTCATTGAATCAGTTCAGTTCAGTGTTCTTGTTCTAATACAGACATTATTCTGTTTAGTTGTACATTAAAGGAGCAGTTCAGCCTAAAATGCTCTCCTTTTACTTGTGGCTATCCTCTTGATTGTGTTAAACGCAAAAGAAGATATTTAGAATAATGTTGGAAACCTGCAGATTGTGTCAAATCAGCTTCATGGGCATAAATGATTCATTGATTCAGTTCAATTCAGTTCAGTATGACAGCAACTTTACTGAAATGAACTGATTCACTCATTAAGTTCACTGATTCTGTTAATTGATTAACTGATTCAGTTCAGTGTGAAAGCAGTTTCACAGAGATGAACTGATTTACTGATTCAGTTCACTGATTCAGTTCATTGATTCACTGAGGAGGTCATCAAAAACTCCATTGTGAAGCAACTGAAGTATAACCAGGCGACTCTTCATGGAAATAAATGACTCACTGATTCAGTTCATTGATTCACTGATTTAGTTCAGTGTGAAAGCAGCTTCACTGATATAAATGATTCACTGAATCAGTTCAGTTTAGTGTAAAAGCAGCTTCACAGAAATAAATGATTCACTAATTCAGTTCAGTTAAGTGTGAAAGCAGCTTCATGGATATAAATGATTCACTGATTCAATTCAGTGTGAAAGCAGCTTCATGGATATAAATGATTCACTGAATCAGTTCAGTTTAGTGTGAAAGCAGCTTCATGGATATAAATGAGTCACTGAATCAGTTCAGTGTGAAAGCAGCTTCATGGAGATGAACTATTTCACTGATTCAGTTCATTGATTCACTGATTTAGTTTAGTTTGAAAGCAGCTTCACTGATATAAATGATTTACTGAATCAGTTCAGTTCAGTGTGAAAGCAGCTACATAGAGATGAAATGTTTCACTAATTCAGTTCATTGATTCACTGAGGTGGTCATCAACAACTTCATTGTAAAGCGACTTAAGTATAACCAGGTGACTGACATTCCACCTATAGCTTCATGGAAACAAATGACTCACTGATTCTGTTCATTGACTCACTGATTTAGTTCAGTGTGAAAGCAGCTTCACGGATATTTATGATTCACTGAATCAGTTCAGTGTGAAAACAGCTTTACGGAGATGAAGTGATTCAGTAATTCAGCTTACTGATTCAGTTCAGTGTGAAAACAGCTTTACGGAGATGAAGTGATTCAGTAATTAATTTACTAATTCAGTTCAGTGTGAAAGCAGCTTCACAAAGATAAATGATTCACTGATTCAGTTCAGTTCAGTGTAAAAACAGCTTTACGGAGATGAAGTGATTCAGTAATTAATTTACTAATTCAGTTCAGTGTGAAAGCAGCTTCACAAAGATAAATGATTCACTGATTCAGTTCAGTTCAGTGTAAAAACAGCTTTACGGAGATGAAGTGATTCAGTAATTCAACTTACTGATTCAGTTCAGTTCAGTGTGAAAGCAGCTTCACAGAGATAAATGATTCACTGATTCAGTTCAGTGTGAAAACAGCTTTACGGAGATGAAGTGATTCAGTAATTCAGCTTACTGATTCAGTTCAGTGTGAAAGCAGCTTCACAGAGATAAATGATTCACTGATTCAGTTCAGTTCAGTGTAAAAACAGCTTTACGAAGATGAAGTGTTTTAGTAATTCAGCTTACTGATTCAGTTCAGTTCAGTGTGAAAGCAGCTTCACAGAGATAAATGATTCACTGATTCAGTTCAGTTCAGTGTAAAAACAGCTTTACGGAGATGAAGTGATTCAGTAATTCAGCTTACTGATTCAGTTCAGTGTGAAAGCAGCTTCACAGAGATAAATGATTCACTGATTCAGTTCAGTGTGAAAACAGATTCACAGAGATAAATGATTCACTGATTCAGTTCAGTTCAGTGTAAAAACAGCTTTACGGAGATGAAGTGATTCAGTAATTCAGCTTACTGATTCAGTTCAGTGTGAAAGCAGCTTCACAGAGATAAATGATTCACTGATTCAGTTCAGTGTGAAAACAGATTCACAGAGATAAATGATTTACTGATTCAGTTCAGTTCAGTGTAAAAACAGCTTTACGGAGATGAAGTGATTCAGTAATTCAGCTTACTGATTCAGTTCAGTTCAGTGTGAAAGCAGCTTCACAGAGATAAAGGATTCACTGATTCAGTTCAGTGTGAAAACAGCTTTACGGAGATGAAGTGATTCAGTAATTCAGCTTACTGATTCAGTTCAGTTCAGTGTGAAAGCAGCTTCACAGAGATAAAGGATTCACTGATTCAGTTCAGTGTGAAAACAGCTTTACGGAGATGAAGTGATTCAGTAATTTAGCTCACTGATTCAGTTCAGTTCAGTGTGAATTTTCACAGTAACATGCAATTCACCCTAAAATGTCTGTTTGCTCCCTCTTTTCTTGTGGCTAACCTCTTTATTGTGTTAAACGCAAAAGAAGATATTTAGAGCAATGTTGGAAACCTGCAGATGTGGTCAAAGCAAGGAGATAAATGATTCACTGATTCAGTTCAGTTGAGGGTGAATCTCAGTGCAGGAACTAAAGTAACTCTGCGGCTCTTGTTCTAATGTGATGCTGTATATTCTGTTTATTTGATCTTAAAGGGGCAGTTCACCCTAAAATTACAGATCAGAATTTGGTGTCGACAACATCATAAACAGCATCACCACACACACAGACACACACACACACACACACATATACACACATACACAGAGTAACCGGAGCCGCTGCTGTGCGCCCGCCCGCCCGCCGGCCGGCTGTTGTCATGCAGGTGTGTGTTTCGCGGGTCAGAAACTGGACACTGCTGCAGTATAGCGGTGAGGATGAGGATGGTGATGGTGATGGTGAGCGGCGGCTGGATCTGCCAGTGTTTCTGCGTCTGCAGCAGCAGGTTCCTCTTCTTCAGCATGTCCTGTATGTACAGATACAGACACACACACACACACACACACTCGTCTGCTCTTCCTCCTCCTCCTCATCTGCTTCTCTGTGCGCTCTCTCTATTATCACTGTCGCTGCTGTGCTCGATCCTCTGCTTCTGTACGCTGGTCTGCTGCTTCCTCAACGTCTGTGGGCTTGGTTGCTAAGGAGTGTCTGTATGGTTGCTAAGGAATGTTTGAGTGGTAACTAGGGAGTGTCTTTGTTTCTGTGGTAACTAGGGAGCATATGTGTTGTTGCTGAGACTTGTATGTGTGGTCCCTCATAAATGTCTGTGGGGTCAGTTGCTAGGGAATGTCTGTGTGGTTACTTAGTAATATCCGAATGGTCTGTGTTGTTGCTAGGACATGTGTGGGGTAACTAGGGAGTGATAGTTGCTAAAGAGCGTCTTAGTGGTCCCTTGTGAATATGTGTTGGTTTGGTTGCTAGGAAATGTGTGTGTTGTTGCTAAGTAATATCTGAATGGTAACTAGGGATTGTTTATGTTGTTCCTAGGACATGTTTGTGTGGTAACTAGGATTGCTCGGGGGGTGTGGGGTTGCTAAAGAGTGTTTGCGTGGTCTCTTGTGAATATGTGTGGGTTTGGTTGCTAGGGAATGGCTGTGTGGTTGCTAAGGATTGTCTAAGTGTTAATTAGGGAGCATATGTGTTGTTGCTAGGACATGTTTGTGTGGTAACTAGGGATTGTATGTGTTGTTACTAGGACATGTTTGTGTGGTAACTAGGGAGTGTATGTGTTGTTGCTAGGACATGTTTGTGTGGTAACTAGGGAGTGTATGTGTTGTTGCTAGGACATGTTTGTGTGGTAACTAGGGATTGTATGTGTTGTTGCTAGGACATGTTTGTGTGGTAACTAGGGAGTGTATGTGTTGTTGCTAGGACATTTTTGTGTGGTAACTAGGGATTGTATGTGTTGTTGCTAGGACATGTTTGTGTGGTAACTAGGATTGCTCGGGGGGTGTGGGGTTGCTAAAGAGTGTTTGCGTGGTCTCTTGTGAATATGTGTGGGTTTGGTTGCTAGGGAATGGCTGTGTGGTTGCTAAGGATTGTCTAAGTGTTAATTAGGGAGCATATGTGTTGTTGCTAGGACATGTTTGTGTGGTAACTAGGGATTGTATGTGTTGTTGCTAGGACATGTTTGTGTGGTAACTAGGGGTTGTATGTGTTGTTGCTAGGACATGTTTGTGTGGTAACTAGGGATTGTATGTGTTGTTGCTAGGACATGTTTGTGTGGTAACTAGGGATTGTATGTGTTGTTGCTAGGACATGTTTGTGTGGTAACTAGGGATTGTATGTGTTGTTGCTAGGACATGTTTGTGTGGTAACTAGGGATTGTATGTGTTGTTGCTAGGACATGTTTGTGTGGTAACTAGGGATTGTATGTGTTGTTGCTAGGACATGTTTGTGTGGTAACTAGGGATTGTATGTGTTGTTGCTAGGACATGTTTGTGTGGTAACTAGGGGTTGTATGTGTTGTTGCTAGGACATGTTTGTGTGGTAACTAGGGATTGTATGTGTTGTTGCTAGGACATGTTTGTGTGGTAACTAGGGATTGTATGTGTTGTTGCTAGGACATGTTTGTGTGGTAACTAGGGATTGTATGTGTTGTTGCTAGGACATGTTTGTGTGGTAACTAGGGATTGTATGTGTTGTTGCTAGGACATGTTTGTGTGGTAACTAGGGAGTGTATGTGTTGTTGCTAGGACATGTTTGTGTGGTAACTAGGGAGTGTATGTGTTGTTGCTAGGACATGTTTGTGTGGTAACTAGGGAGTGTATGTGTTGTTGCTAGAACATTTTTGTGTGGTAACTAGGGAGTGTATGTGTTGTTGCTAGGACATCTTTTTGTGGTAACTAGGGAGTGTATGTGTTGTTGCTAGGACATGTTTGTGTGGTAACTAGGGAGTGTATGTGTTGTTGCTAGGATATGTTTGTGTGGTAACTAGGGAGTGTATGTGTGGTTGCTAAAGATTGTCTGAGTGGTAACTAGGACATGTCTGTGTTCAATTCAATTCAGCTTTATTTGTATAGCGCTTTTACAATGTAGATTGTGTCAAAGCAGCTTCACATAAATGGTCATAGTAATTGGAACAGTGTGGTTCAGGTTTTAGTGTTTAAGTTCAGTTCAGTTCAGTTTAGCTCTGTTCAGTGTGATTTAATCATTACTGAGAGTTCAAACACTGAACAGCAAATTCAACGATGTGTAGCTCTACCAATCCTGAACCATGCGAGGCAGTGGCGACAGCGGAGAGGGAAAAAAAAACTTCACCTGATGGGAGTGAAGAAAAAAAACCTTGAGAGAACCAGACTCAGTTGGGCACGACCATTTTAATTTCTCCGCTGGCCAAAAGTCTTGTGCAGAACTTCATTCGTCGTGGTTTATGCTGGAAGATGGCCTCAATGAAGACTCGTCTGTCCCTGGAGCGTCGCTGGAATCAGACTCATGTTCTCCACTCCCCACGACCATCAGCGCAGCAGCAGCTCAGGATATGGCCTGGTCCCGGATATGGAATCCTTGGGATCATCTCGTCGCTGGTCTTGGATCCAATCAGTGACTCCGCCTAATCTGAGGGCCTCGGGATGAGTATCCCCAGGTGAAAATAGAGAATAAAGAGAATAATTAGCGTAGCTGCTGTTCATAGTGTATATAAGCAAGATGTAGAAGCCAGTGTGGAACCTGCTAGGTGATGCATTGAGTGTATGCTTTACTAAACAGATAGGTCTTTAATCTAGTTTTGAACTGGGAGAGTGTGTCTGAGCCTCGGACATTACCAGGAAGGCTATTCCAGAGTGTAGGAGCCATGAAAGAGAAGGCTCGACCTCCTTTACTTGATTTTGCTATTCTAGGTACTACCAGAAGCCCTGAATTTTGAGATCTTAAGGAGCGAGTTGGTTCGTAGCGAGACAGAAGGTTGGTTAGATAAACAGGAGCTAGATTATTTAGAGCTTTATAGGTGAGAAGTAATATTTTAAATTCAATACGAAATTTAACAGGCAGCCAGTGTAAGGAGGATAAAATTGGGGTTATATGATCATATTTTCTAGACCTGGTCAGAACTCTGGCTGCTGCATTTTGCACTAATTGAAGTTTGTTAATAGAGGATGCTGGGCAGCCAGCAAATAGAGCATTACAGTAATCCAGTCTCGAAGTCATAAAAGCATGGACTAGCTTTTCTGCATCTGAGATGGATAGCATATTTCGTAATTTAGCGATATTTCTCAGATGAAAGAAGGCAGTTTTTGTGACATGGGATATATGGTTTTTAAAAGTTAGATTGCTGTCTAATATGACACCCAGATCTTTTATAGTAGAGCTAAAGCTAACTTTGTATCCCTCTAATTGTAAATTGAGTTGCGAGATCTGCTGTGTGCAAGATTTAGGCCCAATAAGTAATAATTCTGTTTTGTCTGAGTTTAAGAGAAGAAAATTGTTTGTCATCCAGTCTTTAATGTCTTTGATACACTCAGTTAGTTTAGAAAGTTCAGACGTCTCGTCAGGTTTAGTGGAAATATATAATTGAGTATCATCTGCATAGCAGTGAAAGCTGATCCCATGTCTTCTAATAATGTCTCCCATAGGTAGCATGTAAATTGTAAACAGTAAAGGGCCTAAAACTGATCCTTGAGGCACCCCATACTTTACTGGGCAGATTTGTGAAGGCTGTCCATTAAGATTTACAAACTGGTAGCGGTCAGTTAAGTATGACTTAAACCATTGTAGAGCCTGTCCCTGGACACCTGTAGACTTTAAGCGATTTATGAGGATATTGTGGTCAATGGTATCAAATGCCGCACTAAGATCGAGTAAAACTAATAGCGAGACGCACCCTCGGTCAGCAGCTAAGAGTAAATCGTTGGTTATTTTCACTAAGGCGGTTTCTGTACTGTGGTGAGCCCTGAAACCTGACTGAAACACTTCAAAAATATTGTTCGTCTGCAGAAAAGAGCATAATTGAGTGGAAACAACTTTTTCTAGTATTTTAGACATAAATGGAAGATTTGAAATAGGCCTATAGTTAGCTAAGTTGTTGGTGTCTAGTTGCGGTTTCTTAATAATAGGCTTAATAACAGCTAGCTTGTAAGAGTTTGGAACATGGCCTATAGATAAAGAAGAGTTGATAATGTTAAGAAGAGGTTCTCCTATAGCAGGTAGCAGCTCTTTCAGTCATTTTGTTGGAATTGAGTCCAGCATACACGTAGCTGGTTTAGAGCTATTTATAATTTTCACTAACTCTTCATGTTCTATGATTTTGAAGCAGTGTAGGTTATTATTATGATTTAATGAAATATTTACAGGATTTGGAGTATAAGCCGGTGCAGAAAGTTTGGCATCTCCTATTTTCTGTCTAAAGCCTTCTATTTTATTACTGAAAAAATTCATGAAGTCATCACTACTAATTTGCGGTGGAGTAGTTTGTTCCAAGGATGACCGATTATTTGCTAATTTAGAGATGGTGTTAAATAAAAATCTAGGATTGTTATGATTATTTTCTATCAGTTTGCGCAGGTGCTCGGTCCTGGCAGATTTTAGAGCCCTCCTATAGCTGGACATACTGTCTTTGTACGCAATTCTAAAGACCTCTAAATTAGTTTTTTTCCATTTACGTTCCAGGGCGCGGGTTGCTGTTTTGAGCGCACGAGTATGACTATTATACCATGGTATAGTTTTAATCTCTCTAGCCTTTTTTAATTTTATGGGTGCCACAGTATTTAGTGTGCTAGTAAAGATGGCATCCATACTGCTGGTTACTACATCAAGATCATTTGAGTTTGCGGGTGCATTACGAAATAGAGAGAGATCAGGTAAGTTATTTATAAATTCATCTTTAGTTGACGGAACAATAGTTCTACTAGGGCGGAGTATTGGAGCGGGTTTGCTGATTTCAGGTAAACATAGCTTATATAGTAAGAGGTAGTGATCTGTAATATCATCACTTTGTGGTATAATGTCTACGTCAATAACCTCGATTCCATAAGACAGAATTAGATCTAATGTATGCTTTAAGCGATGGGTTGGACCCACAACGTTTTGCTTTATCCCAAGTGAGTGTATTAAATCCATAAACGCGAGCCCTAATGTATCATTAGCGTCATCTATGTGGATGTTAAAGTCACCTACAATTAGCATTTTATCAGTTTTGACTAGTAAGTCAGAAATAAAATCAGAAAATTCTTTTAGAAATTTGACATAGGGTCCTGGGGGTCTATATATGGTGATTAAAGCGAGAGATAACATAGGTTTTTGTATAGTATCTGGAAGCTGAACATTAAGCGATAATACTTCAAAGGAGCTAAACATAAGTCCGTTTCTCTGTTTAATATTAAGGAAATCACTAAAGATTGATGCAACTCCACCACCACGACCAGTTTGACGAGCCTCATGTTTATATAAGAATCCTGGAGGAGTTGCTTCATTTAAGCTAATATAGTCATTTTGTTTCAGCCAGGTTTCAGTGAGACAGAGTGCATTAAGATTGTTTTCTGTTATTATTTCATTAATGATAAGTGCTTTAGGTGCAAGTGACCTGATGTTTAGGAGACCAAGTTTTACGAAATTTGTATTTTCACTTTCTACTGGTTTTTCTGGTTTGATTCTTACTAGATTTTTCCTGGAGCACACAGTACGTTTATTTCTTAATCTAATAATACGAGGAACAGACACAGTCTCTATAGGATTCGCCAGATATGCGTTACTGATGTTTAAGTGGGGTGAACAAGAGTCTAGGTGGCTATAGTGTGAATTTTGTGAATTTTTACCTGCTAGTCAGATGGTGCGAAGTAGTCTGGAGATGTTGTCCGACAGGAGTTCAGCTCCGGCTCGACTGGGGTGCAGGCCGTCAGGACGGAAGAGCCTAGGACGCTCCCAGAAAAGATTCCAGTTATTAGCAAAGAGCAATTTCTGTTCTTTACACCATGTTATTAGCCATTCATTCAAAGCTAAAAGTCTACTGAACCTTTCATTTCCTCGGCGGTAGGTAGGAAGCGGCCCAGAAACGATGATCTGCGTGGCGGGCGAGGTGCGTCGAACCGTCTCGATCAGGCTCCTGAAGTCCTTCTTCAGGATCTCCGACTGCCGGAGCCCGGTGTCGTTTGTCCCCACGTGGAGGACAACGGCACCAGGGCTCTCGGCAGCGCCCAGGATGGTTGGAATCTGTGTAGAAATATTTTTCACACGGGCACCAGGAAAGCAGAAAGTACGTACTTTATTACCTTTTGAGGAGGCGGCACGGACGTGACGAACGATCGAGTCACCGATGATGGCCACATCGGGACCCGACTCGCGGAGAGGGGAGAAGCGGTTCTCCGTGGAGATCTCGAACACAGGCGGAGACGTTCTGCCCCGGGATCTGGGAAGCACCTTGCGCGGCTGCACCCAGGCGCCGTGGTAGCCGGGTGTCGGCGTGAACGACGCCTGGCTGAGCCGCGCCCCGGGTGCGCTGGGCCTGGACAGAGAAGGACGCGGGGTTGAGGTAGAGGGAATGATGTGGTTGTAATTTCCACGTACCTTAGGTGATGAGACGGCCTTAGCATTAGGTACGGCTAGAAGCCGTTCCCGTAGCCGCGACCGTCTTACCACCAGCGCGCGGATCTGGGACTCCACTTCTTCCAGCTCCAGCTCCAACGCCTCCATCGATGCTTCTCCGTTTTTAAAGCAGCTTTGTTTGTATAAATGTATTAAGGGTTTGGTCACCCTAAGTAGGAGAGACAAATACTTAGCGAATGAGGAAGAATTTGTGTTGTTGCTAGGTCATGTTTGTGTGGAAACTAAAGAGTGTTTGTGTTGCTAAGATGTTTCTATGTGGTAACAAGGGAGTGATTGCCTGGTAGTGAGTGTGGTTGCTAGACCAAGTCTGTATAATACCTCATGAATGTTAGGGTTGGTTGCTAGGGAATGTTTGTGTGGTTTTATAAGGAATATCTGAGTGGTAACTAGGGAGTTTCTGTGGTAGTGTGGTAACTAGGAGTGCATGTGTTGTTGCTAGGACATGTTTGTGTGGTAACTAGGGAGTGGATATATTGTTGCTGAGAATATGTATATGTGTGGTAACTAGGGAGAGATTTCTGGGGAGTTTCTGTTTGGTTGCTAGGGAGTGGCTCTGTGGTACCTCATACATATCTGTGGGGTCGGTGGCTAGAGAATGGCTTTGTGATTACTAAGCAATGTCTGAGTGGTAACTAGGAATTGCCTGTGTTGTTGCTAGTGCATGTTTGTGTGGTAACTAGGGAGTCTATGTGTATTGTTGCTGAGACTTGTGTGTGTGGTAACTAGGGAGTGTCCATGTTGTTTATTGGGAGTGTTTGTTGGGTACCTTGTGAATGTCTGTGTGGTCAGTTGCTAGGGAATGTCTGTGGTTGCTAAGGAATATCCGAATGATAACTAGGTATTGTTTGTGTTGTTGCTGGGACATGTTTGTGTGGTAACTATGGAGTGAATGAATTTTTGCCGATACATGCTTGTGGTAACTAGGGAGTGATTGCAAGGAATTGTCTGTTTGGTTGCTAGAGACTGTCTGTGGTACCATGTGAACATCTGTGTTGTTGTTTAGGACTATCTGAGTGGTAACCGAATGTGTTGTTCCTTAAAAGTGTCTCTGTGGGGAGTCTGTGATGTTACTGAGATGTGACTGTGTGCAGTCATCACTAAGGACTGTCTGTGTGGTTGCCAGGGAGTGTCTGTGTGATACCTTTTAAATATCTGTGAGGCTGGTTGCTAGAGAATGTCTGTGTGGTTACCAAGAGATGTGTTAGTGTGTTCTTAAACATGCCTGTGTGGTAAGAGTGTGTGAGAGTGGTTGTTAGGGAGTGAATATGTGGTTGATAGGGTGTGTCTGTGTAATCAGTTGCTAGGTAATGTTTGTGTGGTTGCTAAGAAATATCTTGAGTGGTAAGTAGAGAGTGTCTCTGTTGTTGCTAGGGCATGTCTGTTTGGTAACTAGGAAGTGTAATTGGTGTCCCTGTGGTAGCTATGAAGTGGTTGCTAGTGAGTTTCAGTGGCTGCTAAGGACTGTTTGGATAGTTGCTAGAGTGTATCTATGTGGTTTCTAAGGAGTGTCTATGTGGTCAGTTGCTAGACCACCCAGAAATATATTTGGTGGTAACTAGGGACAATATTTGCTGTTGCTAGAGTATGTCTGTGTTGTCTCTATGGTGTGTCTGTGGTAACTATTGAGTAGTTGCTAGGGAGTGTCTATGTGACTGTTAGGGTGTGTTTGCGGTTGCTATGGAATCTCAGTGAGGTTGCTAAGGAGTGTCTATGTGGTAACTTGTAACGTGTCATGTCATTTTCATCCGCTTATCCGGGGCCGGGTCGCGGGGGCAGCAGTCTTAGGAGAAAACCCCAGACTTCCCTCTCCCCAGACACTTCCTCCAGCTCCTCCAGGGGGATCCAGAGGGCAGCCGAGACACATAGTTCCTCCAGCGTGTCCTGGGTCTTCCCCGAGACCTCCTCCCGGTGGGACATTCCTGGCACACCTCCCTAGGTAGGCGTCTTGGAGGCATTTGAAACAGATGCCAGAGCCACCTCAGCTGACTTCTCTGGATGTGGGGGAGCAGCGGCTCTACTGCGAGCTCCTCCCGGGTGTCAGAGCTCCTCACCTTATCCATAAGAGTGCGCCCTGCCACACTGCGGAGGAAACTCATATCAGCTGCCTGTATCCGAGATCTTGTCCTTTCAGTCATGACCCAAAGCTCATGCCCATAGGTGAGAGTAGGAGCGTAGACTGACCAGTAAATGGAGAGCTTTGCCTTTCAGCTCAGCTCCTGCTTTACCACAACAGACCGGTACATGGACCGCATTACTGCTGCACCGATCCAACTGTCAATCTCACGCTCCATCCTTCCCTCACTCGTGAACAAAACCCTGAGATACTTGAACTCCTCCACCCTGTTTAGGGACTTTCCTCCAACCTGGAGATGGCAGACCAGCTTTTTCCAGTGGAGCACCATGGCCTCGGACTTGGAGGTGCTGATTCTGATCTGGGCAGCATACCGCCCCAGTGCATGCTGAAGGTCCATGTCTGATGAAGCCAACAGAACAACATCGTCTGCCAATAACAGATGAAATCCTGTGCTCCCCGAACCGGACCCCCTCCGCTGAATGAGGAACTTGTAACTTTGGTTATAATAATGGGATGATGCAGTTGCTAGGGTGTTGCTATGTAATTGCTAAGTTGTTGCTAGGGTGTTTTTGTCCTGCCTGGTTTAATGTCTTCTATTCCTCATGAGGTGTCTTTGCTCATCAGGTATGTTCATCGTCTGTCATTAGTGTGCATGTAGATATACCGAATATTACAGCAGAACTGACGGAGATCACAGATCTGATGACGGTAATCACCTTCTGGAGAGAGAGAGGGCAAACAAACACAAGCTCACACTGTCATGAGGATCTCCATGCGTGCGTGCGTGTGCCTGTGTGTGTGTGTGTGTGTGTGATGGCATCAGGTTCTGGTGTTTTCCTGAAAGCTGATCTGGAGGGATGGTTGTGTTATTGGTGTGTTAGAATATTCAGCATGTTGATGACAGAGGATCTGCTCCTCCTGCAGTCGTCTCCTGGACTCTAGCTGTGTTTCCATCCTCCTGTATTATAGGCATTTGGATATGGGCGTAACAAATGCTTAATGGAGACACCAAGAAGCGCATAAATGCACAACTGAGTAGGAGAAACTGTACATGTGTGTGTGTGTGTGTGTGTGTGTGTGTGTTCTGGTGTCCTCCAGGTGTCGTCTGTGATCATGTTACTGTGATTTACACCTGAGACACTGCTGAAATGACTGTTTACAGCCTTTCTTCAGTTTCTGGCAGATTGACTGGAGCGTCTGCATGCTTTATATGAGTGTGTGTGTGTGTGTGTGTGTGTGTGTGTGTGTGTGTGTGTGTGTGTGTGTCTGTAAGCTGTGTTCTTCATGAGTTTGCTGATGTAGACTGATGACACACTCAAACACATACACATACCTTTACACATACACACACACAGACTTGATCCTATATCCCAATGGGGACAAACATGATGATGTTTTCACTATAAAACCCCTATATTCTCTCCCCAACTAGAGGTCTGCATTCCCACGGCTGTGTTTATGTGTGTGTGTGTGTGTCACTTGCTTGGTGTTTGTGTGTGTTTTTACAGACAGCATGTTATAGGCTGTTTGGACTCTGTATAGCTGGGTGGTTTTCGGTTTTGTTCTGTTAGCGGGAATGGGCGCGGCGGGTAGAAAACGAGCATTGATATATACATTAGATGTCGCCTGGCCTATTGTTGTCTATTGGACGGAATGCGTCAATAGCGCCGCCATCTTGCTACAGGGTAGCGCTCCTTTGAAATGAATGCGGGACCAAGGTACAGTGGAGGACTGTGGCCATCCAAAGCCAGAGATATACACATATACACATATATCTGTGATCGGGAGTTTTCCTGGATGTTAGTGTGTAATTTTTTTTCTAATTAGGAAAATGATAATTTGACATCACTTTTCTACATTGATGGATCAGTGATCACAGGCATTCCTGACAAAGAGCTTGTGTTTGTGTGTACAGAAATGTCCTATTCACCCTCCCTGTTAAACTTGATCTAATCATGTGCTGAAACACAGCTCCTCTCCTGCTTTCACTGCTCATACTGACGGAGGGAGCGATTCGTTTGTGAATGAATCTCCGTTATGAACGACTCTTTCACTAACGTTAGCCGACAATAATACAAGTTTCTGGCAGCGCAGCGTCTCGTTGTCATATTTCTCCTGCATTGTTTGCTGATTTTATTCAACAAAACTAGCATAAGCCGAGTGTTTAGTGCGAGTTGGAGCTGCTTTGCCGTATGGTGAATGCAGTAAGTGACTGTTATCATCAATAACGTTACCTGATTAGCACAAAAGTTCAGAACATTCAAAAACAGAAAAAACTTAATATTACCTATGAAATGTTCTGCCTTTGTGCTTTGTTTTCTTTGTTTGCTTGTTACTACACTCGTAGACAGCGCTAAAGTCCCGCATCTTCACGTAATAACACTCTTGACTAGTGCGGTTGAATGACACTTGTCCTGGGAGCACTGTACCAATATGGCGGCGCTATTGACGCATGCTCAGGGTCCCTATGCGATATCTAGTGTATATATCCAAAACCCAGCCCTGACAGGAAACAGTCTGCATTTCCATACTACATTTTCAATAATACTTGATTCTGTGTGATTTATACCGCTGTTTCCCAACCCTGTTCCTGAAGGCACACCAACAGTACATGTTCAACCTCTCTATAATCAAACACTCCTGAATCAACTCATCAGAACAGCCTGAACTGAATGCTCAGATAAGGGACACGTCCAGAATATGTACTGTTGGTGTGCCTTCAGGAACAGGGCTGGGAAACACTGCTTTATACGCATGTATGCCCATCGGGGATCTCAATTTCAGGTCCCCATTAGTCGGTGTGCATTCAGGTTTAAGCCCCACTGGGATATAAAAACAAGTACACACACACACAATCATACACACACACCAGTGATGTATCTGTTATATTTCTCAGTGTGTGGATGTTCTCTTTCAGGTCCTGCTGTTCAGCGTCAGGCTCAGAATGGCCCGAGTACAGAAGAGCTGGAGGTGCAGAGACGGTATGATTACACACACACACACACACTCATACATACAGAAACACAAACACACAACCACACTCTTAAAACACAAACACCTAAAACACTCTCTCAGACACACACACACAAAACACACCCATTTAAAGCACACACACATACTTTAAAACACAAACACACACACACACACAGTCACACATATACTTAAAACTCACAGACTTAAAACACATACACCTAAAACACTCTCACACACACACTCTCTCACACACACACACACACACACACACACACACACACAAAACACACCCATTTAAAGCGCCCACACATACTTTAAAACACAAAAAAAAACACACACACACACACACAAACACACACTCAAACATACAGAAACACAAAACAACACACTTAAAACACATACACCTAAAACACTCACACACACACACACACAACACACCCATTTAAAGCACGCACACATACTTCAAAACACAAAAAAACACACACACACACACACACACACAAACACACACTCATACATACAGAAACACACAACCACACACTTAAAACACATACACCTAAAACACTCACACACACACACACACACACACACACACACACCCATTCAAAGCACACACACATACTTTAAAACACAAAAACACACACACACACACACACATACATGCTGTCACACTAATACTTAAAACACACACACACCCACACATTTAAAGCACACACACATACTTTAAAACACACACACACACACACACACTTAAAACACCAACACACACAAACACACACATGCTGTCACACTAATACTTAAAACACACACTCACACGCACACACACACTTTAAAAACACATGCACACACACACACACACACACGCACATACATACAGAAACACACAACCACACACTCACCCACATACACACGTGCACACACACACACCTACAATACATAGGCACACAAACACGCACTTAAAACACACTCAGACATATACATACATACAGAAACACACAACCACACACTGAAAACACACACACCTAAAACACACACATACACATAGACGTTTCTACCCCACACACTCGATATCCTCATTAAGAAATGATTTTTCAGAGTGTCTACAGATCAAACCACTGCTGTCCAATGAGGGAGCAGTATGAATGACAGTAGTGTGTGTCTGTGTGTGTGTGCGCGTGTGTGTGTGTGTGTGTGTGTGCAGGCAGATGGAGATGCAGCAGATGCAGGCACACATCGAGCGTGAGAGACGGTCCTCCAACTCAGGTACCACACCGACTACATCTCTGCGCAATACAGATACATATACATACACATCAATCAGCTTTGACTGAATTATTACTTATGGAATGGCTGCGTCTCAATCAGCACATCAGCAGGGCGTGTGCACTAGTAAGGGCACTGATGAGCTGGGTTCACTACACCGAATGTGGCATGAGAACATTGTCCATCATCAACACTGGAGTTCATGAACAGCAGCAGAACTGATCACTCTCATCTGGTAATTAAGGCCAGCACAGTGGCGCAGTGGGCAGCACTGTGGCCTCACAGCAAGAAGGTCACTAGTTCGAGCCCCGGCTGGGTCAGTTGGTGTTTCTGTGTGGAGTTTGCATGTTCTCCCTGTGTTGGCATGGGTTTCCTCTAAGTGCTCCGGTTTCCCCCACAGTCCAAACACATGTGCTATAGGGGAATCAACTAAACTGGCCCTTGTGTATGAGTGTGTATGGGTGTTTCCCATTACTGGGTTGCAGCAGAAAGGTCGCATCTGCTGTGTAAAACATGTGCAGGAATAGTTGGTGGTTCATTCCGCTGTGGCGACCCCTGATTAATAAGAGACTAAGCCGAAGAAAGATGAATGAATGAATATATAGAGTTTTATAAGTGCACTACAGCTGAACTATTTCATATTCCAGCAACATTTCAACCATTAAACAACTGTAAATGTCTGCCAGATTCACGCTATCCTGTCTAGCTCTGTTTCATCATGTTAAAAATAAATAAATCACTGCAAGAATCAGGGAAACGTCTCTCATTTGTTGGTATATTTGATTATTTAGGCCACGTGATTCATATTCCTGTTAAGGGAGCATATGTAGTGTGCATATCAATGCTATCTTTTCAGGGCACAAATTATTTACTTCAATCATTCATTCATTTTCTTGTCGGCTTAGTCCCTTTATTAATCCGGGGTCGCCACAGCGGAATGAACCGCCAACTTATCCAGTGCGTTTTTACGCAGCGCATGCCCTTCCTTGGGAAACATCCACACACACACACTCATACACTGCGGACAATTTAGCCTACCCAATCCACCTGTACCGCATGTGTTTGGATTGTGGGGGAAACCGGAGCACCCGGAGGAAACCCACGTGAACGCAGGGAGAACATGCAAACTCCACACTGAGCTGAGGTTCGAACCAGCGACCTTCCTGCTGTGAGGCGACAGCACTACCTACTGCGCCACTGCGTCGCCTGATTTAGTACACTTGAAGTATTTTCCCACTTAAAATGGCTGATACCCTAATCTGCACTAGCTAGTGAAGGAGGGTGCAGATTGAGACTAGTGTACTACAGTGTTATTTCCCATCTAATTATTGAATGTGAATGCTGTGAGGCTCCTCAGAGCACAATACACAGCTCAGCTTATTTGACTTTACTTCTGCTCTGCTCTGCGTGTGTGTGTGTGTGTGTGTGTGTGTGTGTGTGTGTGTGTGTGTGTGTGTGCCTTTAATGCGTTTCTTCAGGGTTGTCCTGGCTCTATACTGTATAAGGCTGATCTGCTCTCCTGATATTGGAAGCAAACACATTATTCTTGTAATCTTATCCACCTCTCTGTAATAGGCTAGCATTAGGGATGTGTGTCCAACCCAGTGTTCTTTTTGCTGTTGCCATCTGAAAGTTGCGTTTAATTTATAAATGGATGGAAATGTTAATGCATCTCTATATGTTTAGGAGGATTTTATTTAACTACATGCACTAAATAAGAGAAGCCTGGATTAGTGGATGACACTCAATCCTACAGTGAGTCTGCATTAGAATGGATCATGTGTTGTTGAGGCCCGTGACTGCATGAGCTCTTTGAAAGCGTGCAGCCGTTAAAAACTTTCACCAACTTTAATAACATTGATTGAGTTGTTATGTACACAGTGAAGAGCGTGCAGTATTATTCTACACCTGATTATTGATTTACTGTATACCCGAGTACTGTAATGCCTAGTTCACACTAGAGGATTTTAAGCCTGATTTGAGCCCGATTTGGAAGTTAACGAGCTCGCCGACAGATCGGGCTGTGATCGGGAAGAAATCTGCGGGTGCTCGGCGCTCGCCGCTCTTTATGTGTGAACTACTGAACAACGCATCAACGAGGCTCGCTGACGCGTCGCCGACACCTCGCAGACGGAAATCCAACATTCAGCATGCTAAATATTCCAGAGCAGTCGGCCGACTCAACCCCACATGTGGTCAGATGTAGTGACGAGCTGCAGCCAATGAGAGAGCAGATCAGCATGAGCTGAACGCCTGTGTGTTCAGGAGCTCAGCAGAAACATCTGTGATTGGTCAGAATGGGCATCAGTGCACTCGCTTCATTCTGCATTAGCACAGACATGAGAGGAGGATATATTAACAGTGGAACTAGAATTCTGTAACTATTAGAATTACCATACTGCTCATTCTGACCGTTCTCATATAAAACGCCATACTGTCACAACATATTTACATTCAAAGCTATTATTGAGATATTAAAATTAAGCTTTGAATGTCTGGCATCATATTTAATGACACCATTACCCTAAAAATATAATATTGTTTTGGTAATACAGCCTATAAATATGTAGTTAAGATACTAAAAAAATTAAAGGTCTTGGCTTTCATTTTCACTTTCAAACAGGAGCTATTCGGCACAGAATCTGCTGTTTTGAAAGATATCTGCAGTAAATTGATGTTTTTGCCATCAGAAAGTTTTGTTTATGTTAGCAGGAAGTTGCTAGGCAAGGAAATGCACACATATTTAAAGTCACAGTGAAAAGTATCAGACATGCATGCAGTCATGTTGACCAATATGGTAATTTAAGGCAGAAATGCTCAGTTCTTTACTGTTTTGTCAGAAAGAAATACACTGATAGTTAGAAAACGGCAGGGTAATATAGATATGTTAGTTTTATTTCAAAGAGTTATAAAATTACAAAAATTAAAAACTCTCTGTGTATCTCTCCACTGGACCCTGCAGATGAGTGATTAATCCGCTGATTTGACGATGTTTTTAAATGCTTTCTCCAAAGCTTGAAACGCTGTCAGTGATGTCATCAGCACACAAGCAGCCAATAGTGTTCAGCTGTTTCTGCTGACTCCTCCCTCAACATTTCATTGGCTGTGGTTTGGTAGCTTGAATGAGCTGATGGGGAATGAGTTGTTGTCAGATCATGTAGTGTGTGACCCCCCTCTTGTGGATCGTTCACGGAGTGTCGCGTAGTGTGAACACCTCAGAGATCAAAAGACACAAAGTCAAGTCATGAAGTGTGAACGGCACAGCGATCTGCTGATGTTTAAAATCCTGTAGTGTGAACTAGGCTTTAGAGGCCTCTGGAAACAATAGCGCACTGCTTATGTCATGTGGAGCTGTTTCTTCATTGTATTTGTGGATTATTATATTTTATGCAGATACACTGGCCTACAGAATCATCCCAGATCAATCTGAAATGATCAGTTCTTTATAAATAGAGATATTAATAAGTGATTAG
>NC_141040.1:59062500-59067500 GCF_052040795.2 Danio rerio | reverse complement strand
TATACACGCGCGCACAGACACACACACACGCACTAGGTCAATTGCACTAACAATCACACGCTCTCACACACTCGCATGCACTATGTACACACACGCACACACAGACAAGCACTTGCACATACACAAATAGTCACACACAGTCCCGCACACACATACACACGCTCACCTGAAGTACAGCAAGTGGATGAACTCCTTCAGGATGGTGTAGAGCTCCTCTGTGTTGATGTTGAACTGAACCACAGCCACCACCTGAACACACACACACACACACACACACACACACACACACACACACACACACCATCATCATCATCATCATCATCATCATTCTTTAACTTGACACATCTACAATAGGGTAGAACAGTGGGGCAGTGGGTAGCACAATTGCCTCACAGCAAGAAGGTCACTGGTTCGAGCCCCGGCTGGGTCAGTTGGTGTTTCTGTGTGGAGTTTGCATGTTCTCCCCGTGTTGGCGTGAGTTTCCTCCGGGTGCTCCGGTTTCCCCCACAGTCCAAACACATGCGCTATAGGGGGATTGGGTAGGTTAAATTGTCTGTAGTGTATGAGTGTGTGTGAATGTGGATGTTTCCCAGTACTGGGTTGCAGCTGGAAGGGCATACGCTGTGTAAAACATATGCTGGATAAGTTGGCGGTTCATTCCGCTGTGGCGACCCCGGATCAATAAAGGGACTAAGCTGAAAATGAATGAATGAACACTACAATAACAGTGTGGTGCAGGATCATCTTTTAGCCTGATTTTCTGCCTTTTCCCCAATTAAATGTAAAATAAGACTGAAGAAATGCTGCTCTTACTCAAGAGTTTCTGCTGTTTCTAGTCCAAATATATAAATATTCCTAAATCAGAAAGGACTTTTAGACAAACACTAAATATTCAGTCAAAATGAGTCCAAATGAAGTGAGTATTTCCTTTAAACAAGCACAATAATCTGACAATGGGGGAAGAGCAATACTGTCATTATTTGAACATTATACTCCACACTGCAGATTCTGTGATGGGACTCTTGCAGATTCACACAGTGTGATATCCATGCTGAAACCATATACTGTGCAGCATTAGACCATCTATTATGATGCTGATTAACTGTAGTAAATGTCAGACTGACCTCCTGAGATCCTGGATGTTTAATCTCACTGGGGATGATGAATCTCGGCCCGGTCTCTCCAGCAAAGCCACATCTACAAACACGCAGGAAAACCAGCACTCTCAATTAATTAAATACTAGACCACGTGTCATGATTATTAACAATACAGCATATGCCGACCATAAATATGCATAATATTGTCACTTCAAATGATTACAGTGAACAATTTAATCATATTTCAACTTCAAGTGCCTTTTAATACTATAAAACCTCATTTTTATAATGGACAGACAGACAGACAGACAGATACAGATAGATGGATAGATTTATCCAGCACATTTCTAATCATAATAGTGTTAATAACTCATCTCTAATAACTGATTTATTTTCTCTTTGCCATGATGACAGCACATAATACTAGACTAGATATTCTTCAAGACACTTCTATACAGCTTAAAGTGACATGTAAAGGCTTCACTAGGGTAATTAGGCAAGTTATTGTATAACGATGGTTTGTTCTGGAGACAATCGAGAAAAATATAGCTTAAACGGGCTAATAATATTGACCGTAAAATGGTGTTTAAAAAATAAAAAACTGCATTTATCCTAGCCGAAATAAAATAAATAAGACTTTCTTCAGAAGAAAAAAATATTATCAGACATACTGTGAATATTTCCTGAATCTGTTCAACATCATTTGGGAAATATTTAAAAAAAGAAAAAATAATTTAAAGGGGTCTAATAATTATGAATTTTACTGTATGTATATATAACTTCATTGTTGTTTACTGTGAGGAAAATTTAATTTGAGGCAAAATAAATAAAAGCATATAATAATAATAATAATAATATTATATATATATATATATATATATATATATATATATATAATAAATGAATTCTTTCTGTGTGATGATTGTTTTTTTTTACATTTTGGTAACATGCAATACAAACAAATGCTTTAACACAACAGTTGTTTGTAATTTGTAGAGAGAAAAGAGAAAATACACACAGCTTGAACAGAGAACAGCTTGTACACTGATCATCTTGTATTTCAGCACTTCATTCTGTAATAACAGCAACTTTACACCAGATTAATTCATAATGCTATATGTCATAATGTTTATATACAATTATATATATGAGCAATTCCATGAAAATGTCAACCTTGCCATGAAAAGAAAAATGTTTTCACCAAAATAGCGAAACCGTTTCTACATTTTTTGCTCAGACAAGTGTTTTACAGTACTTTAAAAATACTTTAAAATGTCTCTGTCAATATTTTCAAACTATTATATTTGATTTACCAAAGTCAAACAAATGTCAATTTCACATCCGTCACATCCATAACGAAAAAGTGTCACATCCATAACAAAGCTTTTCCCTCAAAAATGCAAAAATGTCAAAATAAAATAAAATCAATCCGTTTTGTTCTATAAAGAGCCAACTCTTATCCTTTTGTTGAGCATTATTTATTTTAGGTTGTGCAGTTTAATTCACAGAATTTTTGCGAAATATGTTGTATACCAGTAAACTCGCTGACTTTTTTTGTCACATCCATAACGCTTCTTTATTTTGCTCATTTAAAGTATAAAAATGTTCACAGATTGAATTTTTTTGATCCCATAACTCTGTGGTTAGTTGTTTTGGAAAATATAAACAGATGCTTCAATATAATGTTAACGTATACTTTCTCTGCGAATTTATGTTTTGAATTTTTACTGCAAATCTCACATCCATAACGCTGGAATCAGCCATATATATATATACAATTTTGGGCCTTAAAAAAAGTCTTAAACTTACTGATATATTGTGTTTATCATTTTAAGGAGGTCCTAATTAGTCTATATCCATGTAGAGCTACTACCCAGGGCTATCAAACACCTATTCAATCACCAAGAGCCCATCTTAATAAAGCAAACCAACACCAAAATCTCCATTTATAACTGTATTTACCAACATGGTTTAATTATCTTCCTCAAAATAACATTTGTATAAGAGTATAATAGCCTGTTTATGCTGGGGACACTGAGCTGGACATGTTGTGTAGAGGTAAAGTTGGGTTTATATTGGGATATTCAGACATTCTCCTTACTAATATAATGTCAGAAAAGTATTCATTGCTAATTCTAAATAGTGAAATCATATTAGCAGCAAATGACTATCAAAGCACAGCATTGTTCACAGTCAATTAGACAGTAATGTTGTTTAGAAGTCATACTGGCATGATAATTCCTATTGAATATTCAAAAGTAACATGGTAAACAATATAGAGACCGTTAAATGAACATACGTGCGAATATAAAACCAATTTTACATCTATGACTATGTAATTGATTGTGAACAATGTTGTACTGTGTTAGTCATTGACTGCTAAAATGATTTTACTATTTAAAATTAGCAAAGCATTCTTTTCTGACATTACATTTAGTTTAATTGAGCTAAACTTAGACACTAAAAACTGAACTACCCTGTTCCAGTTACTATGACCATTTATGTGAAGCTGCTTTGACACAATCTACATTGTAAAAGCTCTGTACAAATAAAGCTGAATTGAATTGAATATGATTAAGCAGAATGTGCGAATATAAATTCAACTTTACCTCTGTTGCTGTTGTGCACTTATTACATTTTTAAAGCTTTTCAAACTAATAGAAGCATTGTAAACAGTGTACACTATCTTTACAAATATTGTTTGCTAGCCTTGCCACTGTTTAACACATGTGGCTAACACATTATTAATGGGTCAATTAAAAATAGCGTGATTTAGCCCTGTATATTTTCACTCACAATGATCGTAAAAGAGTCTTAAACTTGGATTTTGGCAGAAACCCTGTATTATTAATGACATTTAGATCATCATCAGCACGTTAACCACAGTAAATAACCGACTGTGTGTTTCTGAAAGCACTGTGTTCGTCATTAATAACCGAAATAAAGAGTTAGAGATGCTCTTCATCTTCTGGCTAATCAATATTCAACATTAATCAATCCAGATAGAGATTCTCGTCATCTGTGTGTGTTTGTAAGCTGTCAATCATCACTTACTTCGTGTAGGCCGCTCCTAAATCAATCACCACCGCGGTCTTTTCTCCTCCGCTGCCCAGGCCTTCAAACAAGGGCATTTTATCAGCAGAAATTAAGAGAAACACGAGGCAAACAGATTATTATAATTACTATTATCACTGAGCAAACACAGCGCCGACAATCATAACATTAGAGGAACGGCTGGGTCCTTTACAGCGGCTGCCCTGCGTCTGCCTGAATAAAATAGTAGTCATGTCAGCGATTACAAATCAGGCAGTTCATCCGAAAACAGTTTCTTCAAATTTACATAATCGTAATGTTGTGTTTTATTTTATGTGCGCTCTATATGTAATCAATTGAGTCCTGCTGAAGTCACATGCACCGCTGAACTGAGATCAGTATTTCATCGGTTACACTTATAGAAAGCGGAGAATTATTCTTAATTAAAACTGAACCTAGATCAGTACTCGGGGGACACGTACAGCAACAGCGCCTGAGTAAATTATATATAATAATTAATAATAACATTCTATAAAATTGCTAGATATTAATGTTAAATATTATGCAAGTTTTAAACGATATATGAAAGCTCCATGCCGAAATGTGTTTTAATTGAGTATATTGACATTTATGGATATAAAAATTCAAGATGAGGTTTACACAGTAAACTAACCTTATATACAGGGCCAAAAACCAAACTTGACTGAGGCCTCTGCATGGGCCAAAGCTAAATATACCAAACTGTATGAAATTATTTTTGCCATGGAGAATTACCTAATTTACTTGCTAATATTTAAAAATAACTGTAAAAACGTTGCATTAAAACACGTTAATTAATGATGCAGTGTCATTGTTAGCATTTTTTCATG
>NC_141040.1:58972500-59057500 GCF_052040795.2 Danio rerio | reverse complement strand
TGCACATCGATTACGTCATAATAAACACACTACATGCTGAACGCTGGACTCTGATTGGCTGATGGTCACTCTCAGGTGTTTGGTTATTGTCAGATAAAAGCACATCTAAAGTAGTTCCGGCAGGTTTAGAGAGCTTTACAGCTCCATATCACTCCGCTGAATGATTAGAGTCATTCCACAGCTACAACAGTCAGACATCACATCAGAACACAACAGGAGGAGCAGATGTGGAGGACACTAGTGTTACACTTTTAGACACTTATTGTTAGATAGACAATAATGCACTCAGATCGTTGTTCCTTGAATGCAAACATTAAAATCAACGTCAAAAACAGCTAAGAAATTGGCCCAGATTTTGTTCAGCCTTGTTTCAGCAGCGATTGTTTTTGTCATGTGCATCATGGCACTCGTGTTGAATTGAATTTAGAAGAGTCAAAGACTGACACACAGCAGCTTTACATAATTAATAATTACTCATAGTGTTTTGAAGTGCCCATGATATTAATATTGTGTAGTTCGTTATCACGATTTATAACACAGCTGTCTGGAACACTGGATTCTGATTGGTCAGTTGTGACATTTTGAGGTGTGTTATTCCCAGATAACAACTGCTGTAAAACACAGACTCATCCAGGAACTGAGAATCACCGTCAGTAAATACGTTCATCCATATACTCACACATACATATGAGTCATGTACGCTGCTGTGTTTGACTGTTTGCTGCCATCTAGTGTCTAATTAGCTTTGTGTTTATAGAACACTATTACAGCTAAAAGAGTGTTTAATGTTCATGTTTTGTGTGCTGTAGTGGTGTAATAATCAGGGTAAAGCTCATCCAGTGGGCTGTTCTCTCAGAATAAACTCTTCAGTCTCCTACAGCAGTGCAGCTGCTGATCGGCCTGTCGGGCTTTCCTCTGAGAGATCACCCTGCTGGATCTGCTTCATCACTAATACTGAATTATTCTCAGTGTATGCACAAGCAGAGCTGCCAGACTCAATGATTCTTCTACCTCTTCCTTTCTCTTCTCTTCCTCTTTTTTATCTTCCTCTTATTATTTCTCTTTTTCTCCTATTCCTTTTCTTCCTCTCCCTCTCTTCTTTTTTCTTCTTCCTTCTCTTTTTCTTTTTTCCTTCCTTGCTTCCTTCTTCCTCCTCCTCTTTTCCTCTCATTATTCCTTCCTTTCTTCTCTTTTACTTCCTTTTTATCCCCATTCCTCCTCCTCATCTTCTCCCTCTTCTTCCTCTTTCTTCCTCTTCTACTTCTTTATCCTCTTTCCTTCTTTTCTTTGTCCTCCTCCTCTTCTTCATTTCGTCTTCCTCCAGGTTGTGTGTGTTTTTTTCCTCTGCTCTAGATAATCTTCAGTGTCTCCGCCATGTTCGTGGCTCAGAGTCTCCTGCTGGCGGTGGCGTGTGTGTCGCTCCGTGCCGCTCTGACTCCCGAACCCCAGCTCTCTTCTATATCATCATCATCATCATCAGACGCTCCTCACTCCAGCATCAGCACAGATGAAGCCGAGCGTCTAAACGTGTCGACACACACACCGAGCACTGAAGATCTGCTGAACAGCACGGCACACCCCAGCAGCAGCAGCAGCGGAGACGCCAACGGCACACCTGAGAGCTGGACACACCAGCAGCACATAGGTCAGTCCCTCACACACACATGCTAACCGGTCAGTCACACACACACTAACATGCTAACAGGTCACTTACACACTATTTACAGTTTAAAGTTCTCATTAAAATACACTAATGTGGAGCATTAAAGGGGCACTCCACTTTTTTTTTTGGATATAATACTCATTTTACAACTTTTCTTGCGTTAAAGCTGCTGAATGTCAGTTTTTGAATCTTCTAAATCATAAAAACACCATAATATGTGTGCAGATATTAAGAAACGCACGTGTTTATCTGAGAAACCCTGCTAAAGTCAGTGTGTTCAGTGTCAGAATGTCTGTGTTTTGACCTCTACAACCAGCCCACTGCCAGTTTGGCCAATTATAATTCAGCACTCCGGGTTGCCAGATCCTGGAAAACAGTGTATTAAACTTAGTCTTGTTGGCTCCTCAATGTATGTGGACGCAGCTGATAATGCGCCCCCTGGAGGACAGCAGCAGCTTCCAAGATTAGATTCAGTCATTTTCTTTCAGCTTAGTCCCTTATTTATTAGGGGTCGCCACAGCGGAATGAACCGCCAACTATTCCAGCATATATTTTACACAGCGGATTCCCTTCCAGCTGCAACCCATTACTGGAAAACACCCATACAAACTCATTCACACACACACTCATACACTACGGTCAATTTAGTTAATCAATTCCCCTATAGCGCATGTGTTTGGACTATTATGAAATATTATATATATTAATATTATAAATATTAATATGAAATACGATGGTTTTCGCATGAATCTAATTGGCACTTTGGGTGGAAACGCAGCTAGTGTGATCAGCTGTGTGTGAGTTTCCTCCATTATGTTTCATTGAGGTTGGTGAATGCGAGCGTTCGCTCCACTTTAAACCCCAGCAGGCGTCTGACGGAGCCTAATTACTTGCTATTTTGAGTGGAGCTGGAGGAAAGTAGAACTGACTGCTAAAAGAGGTGTCTGCACTTCTGCTGCTCCACATGCAGAATTAATGCGAACGCTCCTGATGGCTCCGTCTGCAGGCTTTAACTCATCACGCATGAGAATGAGCCAGTCAAGTACACATGCATTCTGTTTGCTTCCTCAGAAATCTGTTTAGTCACTATTTGGGGCTGTAGAAAACACCGTCGTTATTTAGTTTTCTGGTATCTAAAGATTCAGTAATCAGGATGCATTTACTAGAGGTGTGCAAAATGATCACCATGAAGTGATTTTCAGGTTAAATCAAGAAAAAATATGTCTTTGTGAAAACAGAATAAAACTGGATAATTTTCCAGATATGGTAGATTTTTGTTCTTGTTTCAACCAAAACCTCACTTCATTTTAAGCAATTGGGTTTAGGGAAGGTTTAGGTCAGCACCCTCTAGTGGATTTGTGATTGAAAACGTACAACAAAACGTACTATTTCGGATTGTAATAGATGTAGACAGCGCCTCTAGTGGATTTGTCATTGAAACGTACTACAAAACTTAGTGACATTTCAGATTTGCATAAATGTAAACAGCACCCCCTTGTGGATTTTTCATCTGAAATGGAAAACAAAACGTACCCTAAGTAACGCATTTCAGATTTGCAAAAATGTAGAGCAAGCCCTTTAGTGGATTTACCATCTGAAACATACAATAAAATATACCATAAGTGTTGTATTTGATATTCACAAAAATGTAAACAGAGCCCTCTAGTAAATGTGTCATTTGAAACGTACAAAAATACATAACATAAATAACATATTTCAGATTTATATAAATGTAGACAGCGTCCTCTAGTGGAGTTGTCTTCTGAAATGTACAAAACTTACTTTAGATTTAACTTATTTTACATTTTAGATTCGTATAAATGTCGTAAATTTGCCATCTGAAACGTACAATAAAATCTACTCTAAATTCCACATTTCAGATTTGCAAATAAAGATTTGCAGATTTGTCATTGAAACGTACTATAAAACTTATCATAAGTGACATTTCAGATTTGCATAAATGTAAACAGCGCCCCCTAGCAGATTAGTCATCTGAAATGGAAAACAAAATGTACCCTAATTAACGCATTTCAAATTTGCAAAAATGTAGACAGCGCCTTCTAGTGGATTTGTTATCTAAAACATACAAAACGTACTTTATGTGACACATTTTAGATTCACAGAAATGTAGACAGCGGCCTCTAGTGAATTTGCCTGCTGAGACTTACAATGAACTGTACTTTAAATACCATATTTCAGGTTTGCGAAAATGCAAATAGCGCTCTCAAGTGGATTTGTCATCTAAAACATCCAACAAAACTCATTAGAACTAACTTTTTTCAGATTTGCATAAATGTAGACAGCGCCATCTAGTGGATTTGTCATCTGAAATGTACAAAAAAACATACCTTAAGTAACGTATTCAGATTTGCAAGTGTAAACAGCGCCTTCTAGTGGATTTATCATCTGAAACGTACCATAAGTTTTGTATTTCAGATTCATATAAATGTAGACAGCGCCCTCTAGTGGAATTGTCAGCTGAAACGTACAACACAACATACCATGAGTAACGTATTTAATATCTGCAAAAATGTAAACAGCACCCTCTAGTGGATTTGTCATCTAAAATGTGCAACAAAACATTAGCCCCTTTCACACAGTGGTAAGTATCTGGAAAATATCCGGAACGACTTTACCGCTAAATTCAAAAAAGCGCTGTTCACACAGACGAGGACGTTACGGAGTTTTTCCGAAAAAGACATCCATTCCAAAACACAGCTAAATTCTGACATTTTTTTAATGTAAATTCTAAATTCTAAATTCTGGTTGCACTTGTATTTGTAAACATTTGACTACATCACAAACTCTGTGGATGATCAGTATTGTGAACAACTTCAATGAAAACATGTAGAGAAACACTTTCGCATGTCGAGATGTTCATGATATGTGTGTGTGCTGGCGCTTACTGGGTGCTTCATTGGCACACACGACGCGTCAATCAACTGAAGGAAGCAGAGCTTGACGGTAAACAAACAGCGGCTTATCATAAGCATCTCATCGATGATTATTTACACAGTTGGCATTAAGATGAACATATAAACGTGATCTGACTAACATCTAGAAGCTGAATGTGTCTGGAAAAATATTCAAAGGCTTTTATTCTCATAAACCGCGCAGACGTGAATGCGTCGTCGAAAGTAGACGTCTCACGTCAGCACGTTCTAGACATGCACGCGCTCTTTCCGGCAATCTTCCTGGCTCTGCATTTACACAGCGCAGCATTCCGGCAAATTACCGGTAATGTTACAACTCCTCTTACCGGAAAAAAGCCAGAACGAATTTATCGGTATTTCAAAAAGGGCCTGTTCACACATACACACCTTTCCAGAAAGTTGCCGGTCATTTTCCGGAAAGGTCTGTATGTGTGAAAAGGGCAATAGTGTAAGTAATATATTCAGATTTGCATAATGTAGTCAGCGCCCTCTAGTGGATTTGTCAACTAAGACGTACAATAAAATGTACTCTATATATATATATATATATATACTTCAGATTTGCCAAAATTGAAATGTACAAAAACATACCATGTATTTTAGATTAATTTAAATGTAGACAGCGCCCTCTAGTGGATTTGTCATCTGAAATGTGCAGTGTAAGTAATATATTCAGATTTGCATAATGTAGTCAGCGGCCTCTAGTATATTTGACATCTGAAATACAAAACTTACAACAAGTAACGCATTTCCAGACTCATAAAATGTCGCCCTCGAGTGGATCTATTATCAGAAACGTACAGCAAAACATACCGTATTTTACATTTCACAAAACCATAGTCATGCACATATTCCCAAAGAGCCCTAGACTGCACTGATCATACATGTGTGGTCCTGTTCTAGAGTCAGTGAGCGCCGTGTCTCTGTCGGAGGATTTCGGCACTGATGCCACCATGTCCACTGAGGATCTTCCTCTTATTTTTGAGCCGTCTGAGGACGTGACGCCGGCCGGTGTGTCTGTCAGCACATCCACGAGCACAGCAGAGCCCACAGAAGCTGAACACACCACATCTGATGGCCAGAGATCCACATCTGACCCGCCCGACACCACACTGGGTGAGGAGAACCCCAGCAGCGTCTCAGTGTTTCAGTGTTGACGGCTGCACCACATATATATTTAAGAAAACATGAGCAGTATCTGGACACTCAACCGTTTTCATATTTCATATATGGCTTGACGATGGACTTATCTGTGTTCTGATTGGTCCAGCAGGTGATGATGTCACACTGAGCTCAATTACCCATCAGAACCTGACAGTTCAGCTACCAGCATCGACACCAAAGACCAACAGCGAGTATCAGGAGTCCAGAGGTCTGTTCTGCACGAGTGTGTGTGTGTTCTGCACGAGTGTGTGCGTGTTCTGCGTGAGTGTGTGCGTGTTCTGCACGAGTGTGTGCGTGTTCTGCGTGAGTGTGTGTGTGTTCTGCACGAGTGTGTGCGTGTTCTGCACGAGTGTGTGTGTGTTCTGCGTGAGTGTGTGTTTGTTCTGTGTGAGTGTGTTGATTCTGCACGAGTGTGCGTTTGTTCTGCGTGAGTGAGTGTGTGTTCTGCACAAGTGTGTGTGTGTGTGTGTTCTACACTAGTGTGTTTTACAGGAGTGTGTGTTTGTTCTGTGTAAGTGTGCGTTAGGTAAGCGTTTATGTGAGTGCGTGTTTGTGCTGCACGAGTGTGTGTTCTGCATGAGTGTGTGTTTGTTTTGTGAGTGTGTGTTAGTTATGCGTTAGTGTGTGTTTTAAATGAGTGTGTGTTTGTTCTGTTTGAGTGTGTGTTTGTTCTGCGTAAGTGTGTGTTTGTTTTGTGTGAGTGTGTTTTTGTTCTGAGTGTGTGTTTGTTGTGTGCGAGTGTGTGTGTTTGTTTTGTGTGTGTGTGTGCGTTAGTTATGCGTTAATGTGTGTTTGTTCTGTGTGAGTGTGTTGGTTCTGCACGAGTGTGTGTTTGTTCTGTGCGATTGTGTGTTTGTTCTGACCCAAACGTCTCTCTAACAGAAGAGCCTGATGAAGATGAGGAGGACGAGGAGTTGGACTCTGAGGAGGAGGAGGAGAGTGAAGAGGACCTGAGTGAAAGCACCATCACACCCCACACGCGTCCCCCATACAGCCTCATTCCTCCACCTCCAGTTTGGGTGCAGCGGAACCAGGGCCTCGGTGAGGAAAACACACACACACACACACACACACACACACACACACACACACACACACACATCATCATCATCATCATCATCATCATCATCATGCTGCAGAACTCAGCTTAACTCTTGTCTTTGTTGTTTGCAGTGCGGAGCTGGGTGGAGCTGATAAGAGAGAAGGTATACGGATCTCCACATATAGAGCTGCTCAATACTCTGGAATAATTAACAAAGAAGAAGAAGAAGGCTGCACCCTAACAACCCTATAACTACCATTTAGGATTATCTGGCACGCAGATATGAACACTCTATCAACCTCCTAGTAACCATTCACAATATCCTAGCAACCGCGTAGCAACACCCTAACAAACATACTGCATCACTTTGGCAACCTCCGAGCAACCATCCAAAACACCCTAACAACCACATAGCAACCCCTGAGTAAGCTCTGTGCCGCCACATACTCCAACAAACGTTTAGCATATAATCTCAAATAACCCTAGCAATCACATAGCAACACAATGACAACCACTAAGCAACCATCCAGAAACCTATAGCAACCACACAGCAACACCTTCACAACTTCTGAGCAACCATCCAAAACAACCTAACAATCACACTCTAGCAACCACATAACCTAACAACCTCCTAGTGTGTCAGCCAGAATACCCTAACAACCACATTACTGACCCTGAAAACATCTTAGCAACCATCCAGAATCCATTAGGAACAACTTGACATGATCCAAAACATTCCAGCATACAAAAACAACACCCTGACAACCTCCTAACAACCATACCAAATACGCTAGCAACCACACATCAACACCCTAACACTCCCTAGCAACTACCCAGAACAAAACCTAACATATTCCATCCAAAACACCAATAAAACACTTAGCAACACCCTGACGATTTACAAACAACAGCCCAGAATACACTAGCAACTGCATAGCATCAACTTGACAGCTTCCTAACTACAATCCAAAACATCCTAGCAACATCCTGACAACCTCCTAGAAACTACTAAACCATAACAACCTTTTAGCAACTACATAGCAACATCATAACAACTTCCTTACAATCACCCAGAATACCCTAACAACCACAACGCACACCCTTAAGATGCTCCTTGCAACCATATAGAACACCCTAGCAACTACACAGCAACACCTTGACAACTTCTTAGCTACAGTCGAAAATACCCCAGCAGCCACATCCTGACAACCTCCTAGCAACCATTCAGAAAAGGCTAGTAACCACATAGCAACACCCTAAAAATCCTAGCAACTACATAGCAAACAGCCTACCCCCCCCCCCCCCTTAAAACACATGACAACATCCAGACAGTTTCCAAGCCACCATTCTAAATACCCTAGCAACTACATATGCTCCTCTAGCAACAGTCTAAACACTAGCCTCACAATAGTCACCACAAAGCAAAACCCAATAGAAAAAGAATTTCCCTCATGTAAGTCAGGCTATTTAATGTAGTATTAGCAGTGGGAAATTTGTGTTTTGTTCAGAGGAGTGCAGAATGTGAGCATGTCCTGTGTGTCTGCCTGCTGTAGGCTGGTTATGTGTCTGGAATGCTGGCACCGGTGGGCATTGGCATCGCTGGAGCTCTTCTGCTGGTTGGCGCTCTTTACAGCATCAGACTGATCCACCGCAAGAGGAGAGAGAGCTTCAAACACCAGAGGAAGAAGGTACACTGTCACAATCACACCCTCACAATCATCAGAGTCACTATCACACCCTCACAATCACACATCACAATAATCTCTGTCACAATCACACCCTCACAATCATCAGAGTCACTATCACACCCTCACAATCACACATCACAATCATCTCTGTCACAATCACACCCTCACAATAATCAGAGTCACTATCACACCCTCAAAACCACACATCACAATCATCTCTGTCACAATCACATCCTCACAATCATCAGAGTCACTATCACACCCTCACAATCACACATCACAATCATCTCTGTTACAATCACACCCTCACAATCATCAGAGTCACTATCGCACCCTCAAAACCACACATCACAATTATCTCTGTTACAATCACACCCTCACAATCATCAGAGTCACTATCGCACCCTCAAAACCACACATCACAATCATCTCTGTCACAATCACATCCTCACAATCATCAGAGTCACTATCACACCCTCACAACCACACATCACAATCATCTCTGTCACAATCACACCCTCACAATCATCAGAGTCACTATCACACCCTCAAAACCACACATCACAATCATCTCTGTCACAATAACACCCTCACAATCATCAGAGTCACTATCACACCCTCAAAACCACACATCACAATCATCTCTGTCACAATCACACCCTCACAATCATCAGAGTCACTATCACAGCCTAAAAACCACACATCACAATCATCTCTGTCACAATCACACCCTCACAATCATCAGAGTCACTATCACACCCTCAAAACCACACATCACAATCATCTCTGTCACAATCACACCCTCACAATCATCAGAGTCACTATCACAGCCTCAAAACCACACATCACAATCATCTCTGTCACAATCACACCCTCACAATCATCAGAGTCACTATCACACCCTCAAAACCACACATCACAATCATCTCTGTCACAATCACACCCTCACAATCATCAGAGTCACTATCACACCCTCAAAACCACACATCACAATCATCTCTGTCACAATAACACCCTCACAATCATCAGAGTCACTATAACACCGTCAAAACCACACATCACAATCATCTCTGTCACAATCACACCCTCACAATCATCAGAGTCACTATCACACCCTCAAAACCACACATCACAATCATCTCTGACACAATCACACCCTCACAATCATCAGAGTCACTATCACAGCCTCAAAACCACACATCACAATCATCTCTGACACAATCACACCCTCACAATCATCTGAGTCACTATCACACCCTCACAATCACACATCACAATCATCTCTGTCACAATCACACCCTCACAATCATCAGAGTCACTATCACACCCTCAAAACCACACATCACAATCATCTCTGTCACAATCACACCCTCACAATCATCAGTCACTATCACAGCCTCAAAACCACACATCACAATCATCTCTGTCACAATCACACCCTCACAATCATCAGAGTCACTATCACAGCCTAAAAACCACACATCACAATCATCTCTGTCACAATCACACCCTCACAATCATCAGAGTCACTATCACACCCTCAAAACCACACATCACAATCATCTCTGTCACAATCACACCCTCACAATCATCAGAGTCACTATCACAGCCTCAAAACCACACATCACAATCATCTCTGTCACAATCACACCCTCACAATCATCAGAGTCACTATCACACCCTCAAAACCACACATCACAATCATCTCTGTCACAATCACACCCTCACAATCATCAGAGTCACTATCACACCCTCAAAACCACACATCACAATCATCTCTGTCACAATAACACCCTCACAATCATCAGAGTCACTATAACACCCTCAAAACCACACATCACAATCATCTCTGTCACAATCACACCCTCACAATCATCAGAGTCACTATCACACCCTCAAAACCACACATCACAATCATCTCTGACACAATCACACCCTCACAATCATCAGAGTCACTATCACAGCCTCAAAACCACACATCACAATCATCTCTGACACAATCACACCCTCACAATCATCTGAGTCACTATCACACCCTCAAAACCACACATCACAATCATCTCTGTCACAATCACACCCTCACAATCATCAGTCACTATCACAGCCTCAAAACCACACATCACAATCATCTCTGTCACAATCACACCCTCACAATCATCAGAGTCACTATCACACCCTCAAAACCACACATCACAATCATCTCTGACACAATCACACCCTCACAATCATCAGAGTCACTATCACACCCTCAAAACCACACATCACAATCATCTCTGTCACAATCACACCCTCACAATCATCAGTCACTATCACAGCCTCAAAACCACACATCACAATCATCTCTGTCACAATCACACCCTCACAATCATCAGAGTCACTATCACACCCTCAAAACCACACATCACAATCATCTCTGTCACAATCACACCCTCACAATCATCAGAGTCACTATCACACCCTCAAAACCACACATCACAATCATCTCTGACACAATAACACCCTCACAATCATCAGAGTCACTATCACACCCTCAAAACCACACATCACAATCATCTCTGTCACAATCACACCCTCACAATCATCAGAGTCACTATCACACCTTCACAATCACACATCACAATCATCTCTGTCACAATCACACCCTCACAATCATCAGAGTCACTATCACACCCTCAAAACCACACATCACAATCATCTCTGACACAATCACATCCTCACAATCATCAGAGTGACTATCACACCCTCAAAACCACACATCACAATAATCTGTCACAATCACACCCTCACAATCATCAAAGTCACTATCCAACCCTCAAAATCATCAATGTCACTATCCCACCCTCAAAACAACACATCACAATCACATCCTCACAACCATCAGTCACAATCACACATCACAATCATCTGTGTCACAATCACAACCTCACAATAACAATCATGACTGTCACAATAACATCCTCACAATCAGTCACAACTACATCATCACAATCACACATTACAATCACACTCTCACAATCAGCCACAATAACACACACAATCATCCGTCACAGTCATCGCAATCATATCCCCACCATTACACAATCACAGTCATCACTCACACCATCATAGTCACAATGACATCTTCACAATCATCAGTCACAATCACACTCTCAAAATCACACAATCACAGCCGTCAGTCACACCTTCACAATGACATCTTTACAATCGTCACAATCATACCTCACACCCTCGCAATCATCATTGTTACAATCCTACCATCACAATCATCAGTCACAACCACACCCTCAAAATCACACCCTCACAATCACACCACCACATCCTCATAATTATCACAATCACAATGATACCATAACAATCGTCAGTCATCAGTCACTATGACACTGTCACACTCATGTCCTCACAATCAGCAGTCACAATGATTCCATCACAATAATTAGTCAGGCATTACATCATCACTCTTACAATCACCCCATCACAAACACATCTTCACAATCATCACAGTCACAATGATACCATAACAATCGTCAGTCATCACGTCATCAGTCATCACTGTCGCAATCACATAGTCACAATTATTAAAGTCATTATCACACCCTCAAAACCACACATCACAATCAGTCACAATCACAATGACACCCTCACAATCAATAGTCAGTCATTACAATCACAACCTCATAATCACACCATCACAATCATCAGTCACAATCACAATTGGCAGTCACAATCACACCCTCACAGTCATACCCTCACAATCATACTCTCACAATCACTCCATTACAATCATACCCATACAATCACACCACCACAAATCCCAGTCAGATATAAAACACATCATCACCATCACCAGTTACAATAACATCATCACAAATACACCATCACAACTACATTTTCACAATCATCATAGTCACAATTACAACCACACCCTCACAATTATCACAGTCACTGACAACCTCGCACTGACATCCTCACAATCACAACCTTCATTCAGTCATCACATCATCAGTCACAATCACAATACAATCACAACCATCAGTCAGTCATCACATCATCAGTCACAATCACAATACCATCACAATCATTATTCAGTCATCACATCATCACAGTCACAATAACACCATCACAATCACATCCTCACGATCATTACAGTCATGATGACACCTTCACAATCACACCCTCACACTGACACCATCACAATCAAACCCTCACAATCATTAGTCTTGATTTCAGTCTTTACCTGCAGTGCTGATGCTTGTTTTGTGCTGCAGCCGCCCAGAGAAGTGCAGAGCGGACCAGACAACACCATGCTGCTGGCGGACAGCTCAGAGGATGAGTTCTGAAGAGGATACAGTGATCCAATGACCGTGCACACACACACACACACACACACACACACACACACACACACTCTTTTACTCACACTTGCTCAGTCACACATGCACCTACACACACACATACTCTCACTCTAACACACACACACACACACACTTGCTCAGTCACACATACACCTACACACACACATACTCTCTCTCACTCTAACACACACACACACACTTGCTCAGTCACACATGCACCTACACACACACATACTCTCTCTCACTCTAACACACACACACACACACACACTTGCTCAGTCACACATGCACCTACACACACACACATACTCTCTCTCACTCTAACACACACACACACACACACACACACACTTGCTCAGTCACACATACACCTACACACACACATACTCTCTCTCACTCTAACACACACACACACACTTGCTCAGTCACACATGCACCTACACACACACATACTCTCTATCTCTCTCTCTCTCTCTCTAACACACACACACACACACACACACACACACACACACACACACACACACACACACACACACACACACTCAGAGCTTATACAATAAGTGTTTTTAGAAATTAATCTCCTTTTCAGAATTGCAATAATGAACTGTTTTTATTTTTCTTTCTGCTTAATTCACCAAGACTTTAACACGCTCAAACACACACACACACACACACACACACCATTAGCTGGGAAACAACTCAAATATTAGCTGATGAACATCCTGAAACATCTGTCAGCCAATCAGAATCAAGCAATATTATAGTATGAACACTTTCATTGGTCAGCTGCTGATCTGAAGACACACACAACACCCCAGTCTCATATGAAATACGAGAATAGTACAGATAAAGAAGACTCTAGCAGAAGATCAGTCTAAATGAAGCACTGCTGCAGCTTTGGGTGATTTATTTATCAAGATTCACATTCAGACATTACACACTTTACTATAGGACTCATTCCAGAATTGCGGGTACATATCAGACAGTGATCGAGCTGATGATGTGTAAAAGTGTTGAAGGTGGATTTCTCTGCTGAATCATCTGCTGATCTGCATCAATCATCACCAATACTGCAGAAGACCTACTGGAACCAGCATGGACCAAGATTCTCTTAGAAATCAGTCAAGTTAGGTGAAGGAGACATCATGGTTTGGGGTTCATTCAGTATGGGGGTGTGCGAGAGATCTGCAACATCAACAGTCTGAGGTATCAAGACATTTGTGCTGCCCATTACATTACAAACCACAGGAGAGGGACAATTGTCCAGCAGGATAGCGCTCCTGCTCATACTTCAGCCTCCACATCAAAGCTCCTGAAAGCAGAGAAGGTCAAGCTGCTCCAGGATTGGCCAGCCCAGTTACCAGATATGAACATTATTGAGCATGATAAAGGAGGAGGTTTTGAAGATGAACACAGAGTCTTGATGAACTCTGGGAGTCCTGCAAAAAGGCTTTCTTTGCCATTCCAGATGACTTTATTAATCAGTGATAACGCGATATAATTTGTGTTTTTATTCAAAACTATTTCATTAAAGGTCTGGTTTTGAAAAACAATAGAAAATTCCCGGAGATGCGAAATGTACCTGCAGTTCTAGAATAAACCACACACTCACAGTATTTGCTATGACTCCTGACAGGAGCTGCTGTATGGTAAACAGGCTGTAAATATAGGACTGTTACAATGTTTTCCTGATGTTTTGACAATCTGTGTGCTTAATGTTTGATATCTGAGGCGTTTATGAATCCATACGTCACTGCAGGCTTGTTACAGTGTTTTTAATTGCTTTTAAAAATGACATTTCTCTGTCAGAGTTGTGAATTATCTTAATAAACCAGTGTTCAGCATACAACAAATGTACAGAAACACACGAAGAGCTGACAGACCCTCACTGTAAATAAAAATCTGTCACCATTCATTGTTTCTTTTGTGTGAAAATATAATACATTATGAATTGTTTTATTTATAACCTTTAATCTGCCTTTTTTACTTCACTTTTAATACAGATTATTTATTTTAAGCTAAACACTGTATTAATTTTTAAATAACGTTTTAACATCTGTATTTGCACATTTTGCATTAAAAGGAGCATGAATAATTTAGAGATATTGTATAGCACACCTCAAAAGTAAAATTATAAATAAATAAAAAAATCCCAAAATATAACAACTAAATAAATTAAATTAAATAAAATAATAATATACAATGAATATTATAAACAACCCAATCAGAGTGATTCTATTGATTCGCTCATTACAAAGAATCGACTGATTCATTCGTTCACTCATTCATCAATATAAAAATAAACAACTCTGAGTCTTACATTAATTTACTCTCTCTTCAAAATAATAAAATGAACCGACTTAGTCACTCATTCATTGACCCACTCATCAAAATAAAAAGAAACGACTCAAAGCGATTCATTAATTCACTCGTTCATAAGTAAAAAGAACCGAATAATTCATCCACTAGATCATCGGTCATTGTATATTCGACGACAGATAAGTCACGCGATATTCCAGAAATGCTGTGTGTGTTGAAATTAATCTCAGGTAGACATATATCAAGATGAAGTTAATAATATATCACAGATGAGTGGATAAAAACGGTTTCTAACTGCTGAGGTGATTTGGCGCCAAACAGCAGACGGCGCGCTGGGCACAAATAAAACAAAACTTGACGATGACGATTGATGATGATAATAATAATAATCTAGTGTAAACTACTCCAATTGTTGGAAATAACATCTAAAATAACATATACAGAACAATCACTTTAAAACTGTCATCTCATCAGAAATATAACCAAGCTAATGTGTTCTGATGCGAAGCAGAATTTAGATAATCACACTGTCATTCCTACCATATACACAACTAAATATAAACGATCTAAAGTTGACTATATCATATAGCTACTAATAGATTAAAATTAAAGGCTTTTCTTGTGCTCAAGTGTGGCAAAAATGAAGCATCGGCGGCCTCTAGCGGTGTGCTGCTGCCATAGCAGCTCATCATAATGAACATTTATGCAAATACACAGAAAAATGAAACATTTATGAAGTTATTTATACACATTTTTAATCTCTATTTGACCAATTCTACATTTTTAAACAGAAAAGTTCAGCTAAAAGCACTACAGCACTTCTGGAACATATACTTTGACTATAATGATCAGGTCTCACTGGAAGAAGAGAGTACTGCCTCAATGTGATCTCCTGGCTGAATAATAATTAAAAAAAAAAAATAATAATAATGCAAATTTATAGACAGGACTTTTGAGTGTTTTTGATTTTTTTTTAAAGAATAAAGCACAATAAATGACTTGAGATTTGTGTAACCACAAAAAGAAAAGAAAAACCTATAAACAATGAACACAATATTTTAAAAAGAACATATTTCATTATTTTATATAACCAAAACAAGTATTTTGCTGCATTACCACTGTGTTTTTCCTTTTTTTCTCATATCACAGTTGTTAATGTAAGCTAACAGAATTGCTAAAGTTAATAAATGACAAAAATAAACATAAATGTCATAATTTTGTTGAAAAATTGAAAAACAAATATACTCAAAAGATGAAAAATCACACAGTTCAGAAAAAGATCGCATTTGTTACCAATAGTGAAGACATTAACTAACATTAACATTACACAACGCCTTTTAACAGCTTTACATTAATGTTGAAACATTCATAATGGTTTACAACACAGTGTTTATTAATGATACATTTTAAAACGCATTAATAAAAATATGCAGAATGATTTATTATTAGTTGTAGTTAATCAACTAATAAATTTAACTTTTGTAAGCAAATTACATGTTTATTATCATAACTTTACATATGCGCATATATACACACACATACGCTTGGTCTTGTTCTAGAATCTGATGCCATGCGATATTTTGCAGTATCAGCACTTGCACAGCCTCCTCACCCTTCTGTATTACTCCGCCCACACAGAGTGACAGCAGATCAATAAACTTACTACAGCTTGACAAATATTGCAGCTGTCGGACAACATCATGTACTTTTCAGGCAAGAATGTTTAGATTGCAACTATACAGTTTATAAGGACAGTGCCTATTTTATATATTTATCATTTTGGAAATTCAGTGCAGCCATCAGCCTCTCGCGCACCATTTACATAGAGCATCGGCGTCAACGCTTCCCTTTCACTTTGAATGGGTGACGTCAGGCATTGCCGAACTGCATTGCGGATCCGTCGGTGCCGCTTCAGAGGCGTTGCTCGCTGCAAAAGTTGGGACTAGCTCAACTTTTCAAACGCCGACGGAAGCATCAGCCAATCAGATCACTGTATGCAAATACACAAGCTAGACAGTGGCCTATTGCTGACTGAATTTCATTGGCTGACGCTGCTATGATGATCGCTTTAGCCCTAACCTCAGACACGTCTTCAGTCAAGCGTTGACGCTGAAGCCCGGTGTGAATGGGGCATCATACTGAGCAGAGCAAAGATGGTTGAAGCTCCGCCACAAGATGGCGACAGAGATCGCATAATAAAATAGGGGAGAAAAACAGCGCAATTTCAAACTACAGCTGATAAAACAGGTCATTGACACTCTAAATCGGTCTCTCTCTCTTGTATGCTGTATGTAGACCCCAGTATTCTGCTAGTATTTGCTTTGGCTTTCTCAGGGTTAATTATTGTGATCTCCTGATTGCAGCAGAGAAATCCTGGGAAATCTCAGAAGACTGATGGCATTTCCTGCTGTTCAGCCTTATAATCTTGAAATGTGAGCAAAATCAGCTGTTTTGTCCTCACGTTAGACATTACACTAGAGAATCATTCAAACGCTAGCTCTACAGTGACGTTGGTGAATGAGCAGCGGTTTCTGCTGTTCTGACGTCAGCTGCAGATGTGAAGGAATAGCGGAAGAAAGTAGTTCCTCATACAGAAGAGTTTTTAGACTTTCAGTGTTTGATTTTCTTATTTATATTCAGAATTATGCCGTCAAACTGTTGTAAAAACACATTATCACACGAGTAGCAGTGCCATATGGCTGTATATCAGCACTGCTGGGACACTAAGGCACTCTGCCTCTGGCCTCAAGCCAACGAATGTCTCCCACCAGGGCCGATGTACAGCCATATCACACTGCTACTCATGTGATATTGCCCATACACATATATGTGCAAATACACAAATGGAGTCATCTGCACTCTAAAAATGCTGCGTTGTAACTTGTAACTTAAATTGGGTCAAATGTGGACAAACCCATCCGTCTGGCTTAAAAGTGTCATTTAAATTAAATTCTAATTAACCCAACATTGAGTTTGCTCATATTTGACCCAACATCAGTCAGTAAAATGTATTTATATTGTACATTAAACATAGCAAAGCAATCCCAAAGCACTTCATAACATTAATAATCATTTAATAAACAGAATTAAAAGAAAAAAAACTTGTGTATTGTTTAAAGATCACCTTTTAAAATGATTAAACTTTAACAGTCAACATTTAATTAGAAAAGGAATCAGTAAATGCTGAAATTAAACAAATAAAATGGAGTATTAGTTTTGATAATCGACTGATAAAGTTAACATTTACCAATTAAATGATGTGGTAATTTGTGGTGTTTTTTTGCAAAGGATCTCTTTAACTTTATAAAATGTAAAATAAAAAAAGCATTTAAATAAAAATATCATTAATATTACACCAAGTATAGAGCAGGGGTCACCAATCTCGGTCCTGGAGGGCCGGTGTCCCTGCAGGGTTTAGCTCCAACTTGCCTCAACACACCTGCCTGGATGCTGTTGGCTAGCTAGTAAGAGCTTGATTAGCTTGTTCAGGTGCGTTTGATTAGGGTTGGAGCTGAAATCTGCAGGACACCGGCCCTCCAGGAACAAGTTTGGTGATCCGCGGAGAATTAAATTGATAAAAAGCTTGTGCATATTTGCAAAGATGACTTTTATTGATATAATAACGTAACGATGTGGTGATTGTCAGTGCGTTGTGTAAGGTCAAAAGGTCAAAGGGTCAGAGGTCAGGAGTTAGAGCTTTTATTCAGTGGGTCAAACACAAGGTGCAACATCTTCACATCTCATTAGAAAGCAACAAAACAGACGAAACTCCAACAGATCTGTGCTGTTTCCCAGACCCGCGCCATCCTCAGAGCCACCCAATAAAATGCGACTACTTTTGAACTGAACAAATGCGAGCTGTGCCTGTGGAAATGCATCGCGTTGAGCTCAGAGAGAGAGAAAAGCAGCCCGTCAGGCACACGATACACAGTCTAACCCTGCTAGCCAACATCTGTAAACTTCGACTATAGTGTAAACCTGAGCTGAGAGAATGGAGGAGCTTTGGAAGACGTAGAAGAGTCCGTCTCGAGAACACAGAGCTGGATTTACTGCTACGAGACGCTTCGGATCCTCCGTTTGAAGCATAGATACTGACGTCCAACCAACACGCACGTCTGTCAGCAGGGGCCGGACTCAGGAACAACATTTATGCTTATTTATAGTAGGAATTTTTAGGATTTAGGCTGGGTTCAAATGCGGAATTAAGTATGTGCGTTAGTTACATAAAAAGTCAACCCAAACATGAGAGCTGAGGTGAATTACCTTAATGCGATGCGAATAAGTGACATGTTTGCCGCAAAAACGCAGAATTCGTCCAAATTGTGAGCATATGGAGCAAACGTGGAATGAGGTGAATTACCACAACGCGACATATTGGTGTGCAAGTTGAGCTGAATTAACATATTACAATGTCAATATCACAAAACAAATGAGAGGTTTTCTGCAAAAGTTAATGCAAACAAGCAAGCGGAGGCAAAATACAGTATTGTAACGTGAATAATCATAAAATGCGTGGCGCATCTGCTGCAAAAGTTAATGCAAATGGGCAGGTTGAGTTCATTTAATGCAATGCAAATGATGCAAAACATGCAACAGGTTTGATGCAAAAGTCAAAGCAGGTGAAATACCGTACTGTAATGCAAATGATGAAGAATGTGCGACACGTTTGCCGCAAAATCGCAAAAACCGTATCTGGAGCGAAAGTTTAAATAATTCAACTGTAGTGAAACATTTGCTTGAGGTGAAAAACATCCGATGAGTAAACTAGAGCGAGTGACACACTCTAAAAACAGGATTACAACTTCTGAAAAATGTTATTGACGAAAAGCTACGATTACACGATAGTCACTGCAAAAAGTCAATGTGAATGTTCGAGGTGGGGTGAATTACCGTAACCCAATGCGAATAATGCAGAATGCGCGACACGTTTACTGCAAGAGTCAATCCAAAGAGTTGAGGTGAATTACAGTATTGCAACGTAAATAATGAGTGATTCATTTGCCGCAAAAGTGAATGCAAATGAGAGAGCAAAGTACCATAATGCAATCCAAATGATGCAAAACATGCAACAGGTTTGCTGCAAAAGTCAATGCAAACATACAAGTTTAGGGGAAATACCGTACTGTGATGCGAATAACGCAGAATGCGCAATGTGTTTGCCGCAAAAGTCAATGCCAATGTGCGAGTTGAATAAAATTTCCGTAATGCGATGCGAATGACCGAATGTGTGGCACGTTTACAGCAAAAGTCAATGCAAACATAAGAATTGGGTTGAATTACTGTAATACGATGCAAAATGCAGGTTCTGCAAAAGTCAATACTTTTTATGCCTTTGCAAATGTTTATGTATTTACGCTTTCAGTCTCAAGAACATCATTAGCAGGTAAACAAACAGGCTACACACAATGTCATGTAAACAGCCCATTTCTACATCTACTTATCCCCATAGAAGATTTTTCGTGAATCCGGCCCCTGTTTTTCCATCTCAGAGAACGAGCTAGAATAGAGCGACGCGTCCAGATTTATCAGTTCACCTAAAAATGAAAACATCAGCCGTCATGTCGATCTACACCGTAGTAAAGCAGCAGCTCTTTTCTGTCATATTTCAGTGTTAATGCGGTGCAGCGGAGCACCTGTGCAGCATTTATATACCAGCATGAACACAATGTGATGGATTATCAGTGCATAGTGACTTTGGGTTAGTTTCTCACATAAAGCAGCACATATAGCCTGAAATATAGTGCATATGGGTTACTTTTCTAAAAAAAACAACACGTTTTAAAAATATTATTCTTCATTAACACTAGACTTTTACAGCAAGTTTTGTTTTAAATCGCATAGAAAAGAGCTCCATCAAGAAATAACACCAGTTGTTCTTTATAATAAGGTTTCATTAGTTCATGTTGGTTATTACGCAGATGTCTGGAACATGATCTGATTGGTCGATCACAACATTTAGGCATGTTATTTTCAGATAACAATTCAGCTGTTTGGCGCCACCTTGTGACTGAATATTAATAAGTAGATTAGTGTAGGCTCCGTTCAGCCGTTTTTCTATGTGCAAGCTTTGTTTAATTAAGGAGCTAGTAAATTAGTACAGCTCAGATCAGTGTTTTGCATCTAAATGTTTAGTTACATGGCAAAATGTACTGGATGTACGTTATATTTAGTGCATTTACTAACATGAACAGAGTGAAAAGTACAGTAATGCATTTATTAAAATTCAACATTTATTATTAGAAACCAACATTAGCTAATGCACTTTAAGTTAAGAACTAACAATGCACGACTGCATTTTAATAATATACAATACAATTTAGTGAATAAATACTGTTGTAGATATCTTGCACACATGTCAACACTATTGTTCATATTACTAAATACATTAACTAAGAAAACCTTATTGTGAAGCGTGACCAAACTTTCTTTAAAAAGATTCCTTTTGTTTTCGTTAGTGTTGTACAGGTCTAGAAAGACATGAGGATGAATAACAGACATTTTTAGGTGAACTATTGCATTAAAACGAGAAGATCTGCAAATGCGTTTGGCCGTGAAGAAACAGGCTTTAAAATGAACCGAGCTCACGCTAAACATCCCATAATGTCAAAAGGGAACACGACGATTTACAAGGAGTGAGAAATAATCCAAACGGCGAACGGTTGCTTTATCGGTCGGTAAAAAAATACGGTCATAAACTGAGGTCTCTTCTATAGCTTGTGAGGTAAAGTAGAGCTCTTCTATCTCTAAACCCTGCGGTACAAAACTTTGTCAAGTGCTTAGCTTATAATGCTCAGAGATGCACAGTGTGCAGGCAAAAGTGAACAACTCTTCATCCACAACACCGGCTCGTGTCCGTTTACTGGTGGCGCTTCGTGAAGAATAACCTTCATCAATTTTCAGTTCTGCATGGTGTGCTGTTTTGTGTACGTGTGTGTGTTGATGTGGTGCTGTGTGGTTCTATGGCCGTCGCAGTGGTTTTAAATATGCTGGGGTCATAAGTATTTGCGAAAGTAGATTACATACAATGCAAATGTGCGAAAAAAGGCGAATTTCTGACGAGCAGCGCAAAAAAAGGGTGATTGTGCAACGTTTACCACAAATACGAGGAACACTTCAACTGTATATTCTATGAAGGTTAAAACTATTCAATTCGAAATAAAATTTTCCGGAAAAAAAAAAAAAACGTTCTGTGAGTTATATGGAGCATGTGACGAGAAGGTGTGAACCCAGCATTACGCCATGGTTAAAGTTTGAGTGTGTAAAATTTATTTGAGTTTTAGGATGATGATAAAACCATTCAGTTCATGTTTATTCATATAGCGCTTTTACAATGTAAATGTAACTGGCGATTACTCTGCGTTTTAAATTTCTACACAGAGAGGTCATGTTTTGAACTTTGATTGGTTTCACAAATTCATTTCACACACAATTTGCACAACTGACGTCCATTCATACATATTTAATTGCACTACATTGGAAATGCGAAAACAGTTGCACGCACTTGCGTTTACAATCTGCCGCAATTACATGCGTATGAAAGGAAGTCAAGTGTGTAATCTTGTCACATGATCGCATAAAATTAACAGAAGATTAAAATGTGACCACTCATTTTATTAGTGTCGCATCATCTTGTTTTATCCCGCCCATTTTCACTTTCACATGCTAATACCACAGCTTTACAGTGATTTGTTTGTGGCTGCATGTTTTTTTTGCCCTCTCACTTAGAAAGTAATAGGAATTTGGGCTGCACAATATTGCAATAATATTTTTACGATATTTTTCTGATCTAATTAAATCTTTTTTCAGGCTTTAAAATAAAATGTGCAAACGATTAGTCTTTGAAACTCTATGAATAAACGTAAACCTGCGCGGATATTTCGACACTGATAGACTGTTGTCATTTTCCTCTCTCGTCTCGACTCCGCCCATTAGTGTTTATTTTCAGCTTTGGGCCACATTAGCCAATAGTAGAACAGCACCTTTTGTGGGGCGGAGCTAAATATAGTACAGCCTCATCTGATTGGGTAAAAAATGTAATAGACAATCTATTCATTTAACACATAAATAATTGGTATAGAATAAATTACATTTACCACTCGAATATGGCATATTTTGTGATCATTTGTCAATATAGCACACAGCTCTAATAGCAAATAAAACCATACTATCGGAGCAGCAGTAATACTAATATCCACTTCTGATGCATTGATGAAAGTTACCATAAAGCGCCACCACTAGTTTTGAATCGAAACAATCAAAGATTTTCCAGGAGTGCAGTGAAGTTCAGCATTAAAGAATCGATTAACGTCAGCATTAAATCATGGATAGCACCAGGGAGATCAGAGACGTAACTATGCGCTGTACATTCATCATACGCGATGATCGGACGCAGTCGGCACAGTGAGGCGTTTCTTCCTTCAGCACACTCTCCTGGACTCAAATCATATCATGTACAGAAAATAATATATATATTTATATATAGTTATATATATTCTATATACTGCTATATGTGAAACACTTGTATATAAAACAAGTTACTAAACGAGTTTAGTAACACAGTCATGTAGAAAAATATGACATCTTGACAATTTCAAACGACTACGGTAGATATACTGCAGCTACAACTGTCATTAATGCTAAAACAATCAGAATAAGAAGAAGAATAAGAAGAATCTAAATCAAAGGAAAATAAGAAGAAAAGGAACCAAATCTATGAAAGCAAATCAGGAGCAAAATTACATTTGAAGTGTAATGTGTAAAACGCCTTGCAATATGGAAATTGGCAATGTTTTTCTTTATTTGAATGAGCATTTTCCTTGATGTGTGCGCAAAGTTTGGTATTTAATTATATAATTTACATTTTCCATTGTAAACCAAAGTTCAAGAGTTTACACTTAGCTGATGATTGATTATAAAACTTGTTTGGCATGCTGTCCTGAGAGAGAGCCCTGAGCTCATAAGATCCTCAAGCCCGGGGCTCCCTCCTGTTTGCAGGGCGAGAAGGAAGTTTGAAATTAGGTAGATCTTCCTGCGGTATAGCTAATGACTAGGCCCACACGGAATCTGCGAGCGCAGAATTCCACAGATTTTTAGCCCATCATTAATTCTGTTTATTTACTTGTGTAAATGTGTGTAAATCTATATTTACTCAGTTTTACAGTAATATTATTGATATTATTGAATTAATTAATATTAAGAAAATCTAATTGGATTTGCATTGTAAACATTAAATAAAAGTTTAAAAGATTTTTTTTTTCATATATTAAGGTTTTAGTAATGATACTCCCAAAATAATTCAGCAGAAATCCGCAGATTTTTTACCAAAAGTCTTAGCAGAAATAGCAAAAAATGTCCGCAGATTCCGTCTGGCCCTACTAATGACCAATTAGGAACTGCTTTGAAGAGATATACTGCTGACTAGGAGCACGTCTAAGGTGCCAATTTGGATTAGTCTATTTACTTAAGTCGCATGTCTTTGGATGGTGGGAGGAAACCTGAGAACCCAGGGGAAACTCACACAAGCATGGGGAGAACATGTAAACTCCACACAGAAACGTTGAATGGCCTGGTAAGGACTTGAACCAGTGACATTCTTGCTGTGAGGCAACAGTGCCAACCACTGGGCCGCCGTGCCGCCCAATCTAGGAAAAGGTAAGAGGAGAAGGGGTGGTAGGGGGATTCTTCAAGATGAAGATAACTGTGGTATGACACTCTTAATGTTTATAATGACTTAGTAACTGTCTGATTGGAAAATCACGTGTTGGCTAATGCAGAACCAGCCGTGGACAATCATAAGCACATGATCCTCTCGAAATTACTTTATAAACAATCTTCACTTTTTATATTGTAATTTTAAAACAACTTAAATAATGCATCAAAATAAGTCAACTTGCCTTTTTGCTATAACTTGCATACTGCAATGCATATGTAATATTTGCTATGAACACCCAACAGTGAATTAATGAAAACACTAGTTTTACAACCGGTTCTGCTTGCACGTTAAATCAAATCTAATGTATTAGATACACAATTTAAATTCTCAATTGATAAAGCATCAAAGTCAGTATGCAGTTAACATTTTGTAAATGGTCAAATGTCATCAGATCATTTAAACATCATTTTGCACACACTTCATGGAGAATGCACTTGTAAATAAGGAAAATATTGTCATTTTGCATATTGCATTGTCATTTTGCATATTCTATTTCGAAATTAAGTTTTGCCACAGATTTGCTAGCATAGTAATCACCAGGCTCAGCAGTGTGTGAGTACAGTAAGGGAAGTACACTCCGCCGATCTTCTGCTAGTGTTTATTGCTGAAATCATAAAGGATGCTGTACTTCTAGTGTGTGTGTGTGTGTGTGTGTGTGATGTTGAGGTTGCTCAGTGTACGGAAAGCACTGAAAAAAGTGGCCATCGAGGAGCTAAAGGAGCCCGGAGTCTCAAACATACTGCGTTTGCCCCACGTTTATTTGCACATTTTTTTAATAGGGACTAGAAATGCTGCTTTCAAGTGCTCCTGGGAACGTCTCACTAATAGAAAACTTAGCATTAGTAAAATACCAAGCAATGGCTGAGAATCATCATGGGAAATGTAGTTTAAAAGTAGTAACACTAGCTTAATGAACTACTAATTAGCATATTATTAATAGTTAGTAAGGTAGAAGGTGAGTTTAGGTATTGGCTAAGCTGTAGAATAAGATACATTATAAAATTATTAATGAACAGCTGACATCTTAATAACAGGCAGGTTATAAGACAGAAGGTAATAGCATCAATTTTGACCTAAATTAAAGTGTTACAGTCTCTGATGATCATTAAAGCTGCATTTATTTGATCAGAAACACTGAAAAAATGTGAAATATTTTTATCATTCATAATAACTTTTTTGCATGGGATTATATAGTATAGTGAAATTTATTTCTGTGATTTAACACTGAATATTCAGTATTATTAATTCAGGATATGCTGATTTGGTGATCAGGATCATTATTAGTAATATTGCAATATTTTTCAGAGTTATTATTGAATGAGTTTTCAATAATACATCATTTATTAATCTTTAGTAGTTTTATAAAAGATTGTTTAAAACCAAGCTGTAAATGTAGCCATGAACTGCTTAAATCCTTTAATATAAAAGAAAACAAGTCAGGCAGGGAATCGACAAATCAATGTAAACTGAACTGATTGGCTTAAAAGAATCATCAGATTTAATCTAAATAACACTGATGCAGCGTTTTGTCACTTTAGTATATATATATAAATATATATATATATATATATATATATATATATATATATATATATATATATATATATAAATATATATATATATATATATATATATATATATATATATATATATATATATATAAATATATATATATATATATATATATATATATATATATATATATATATATATATATATATATATTTATATTTATTTATTTTATTTTTTTGGCAAATTTAGCTTTAATAAGCAGGAAAGTAAACACTAGAAGTTTTGTCTCTTCCTAAACATGTTAAGATAAACACTCTAAAACTCTGTCCTCATTTACTCTGGACACAAATGAAGAAAACGGGGGAAATCTGTGTTTGAACTAAGCAATATTTTTCTGAAAAAAGTGTAACAAACTTCCAGCCAATCAGCTGTAAGGGGTGTGTCTAGTTACTTTAGCATATATATGAAAGAGGTGTGGCCTGTTAAGTGTTTTAGTGTTGCAATATGAATCTACCAATCTTTTGGCAAAATGAACTCTTAATCAATATTGCTAAAACACCATGGTTTGGTGGAGGTCAACATTAGGGTGAGAGAGCTCATCTCCGCCCAAAAATAAAACAGCACATTAACTATCAGACACAAACTTGGAATTGTAATAAAAATAAAAAGGTAATTGTCAAACAAGTTGCTGTTACAGTCTTAAAAGCTTTCATAAAATACCTTCAGTTTCTCCATTTTTAAGTTGTGATAATTAAACACGGTTAAAGAGTAAATTATTCGTGACATTTAAACTCTTTAAAATATTTCCCAAGTGATGATTAATAGAGATTTTGCCAAAATGTTCTTAAATGGTAAATTGATAGTAATGGGCTGTGTGCACAGCAAGTGTTTTCACCAATGATGAAGAAACCGAAAATATTAAACAAAATTTAGACAAACAGGAACAAAGAGATAGAGAAACAGAAAAAATATTAAATTTAGTCTTTTTTCTTTTTGCAATAAATTTTAATAATAAATTTTTAAATATTATCTTTCTATTCCTAAAGATGTCCGGTGAGCAAACTATAAATAAAACTGCTTAATAAAAACCTCTGTGTAATGCATCAAAATATTATCAATATATTCACTGAGAAATTGATGAAAATATTAATTTTCAAAAAGGGGTGCGCTCATTTATTTATATATATAAATAATATATATTATTCTCATTATATATATATATATATATATATATATATATATATATATATATATATATATTATTTTTAAAAGGATATGTTTTCCCCAAGCAAACTAAAAGAAATCTAATTGAAAGTACTATGAAAATATGTTAAACATTTAAAGAAAATAATAAAAATCTTCAACTCTAAGTCAACATTAAATGTGAATCAAACAAGTTTTTCAAAACAAAGGACAAAGGTAATGCTCCTCTCCAAATGTTGACCACTGTATATATAAAACACTAGTTTTGTTCCTGACTTGAAAGCAGCATTATTGGCAAATTTGCGGAGCAACACGCACACAGAAGCACGCACACACACTCACACAGAGACTCCTGGCTCCTCTGGTCTCCCCGTGTGGCCCCCTCATCAATCGATGGGCCCTTGGAAGATGAGGCGTGTATATCCGGGCGTTCCCGCCAGCGGGGCGGAGCAGAAGGGGCAGGTGGGCCTGAAGGCGTGTGTGCCGTGGGGCAGTGGCGTCTCCGCCCAGTACCGCACCGTCTTCTCGGAGCACACATGTCCGCAGGAGGCGAAGGCGTGTGTGGGAGCTCCAGCATCCATGTAGAACGCCGGCTCGCAGCCCAGCCACAGCGGCACATAGGGGCCGACTGTCCGGCACAGCGGGCACTCTCTGCGGCCACCCGTGCCGCCGCAGGACCCCTCCTCGCGCTCTCTGTGCCGCTCGGGTCGCTGGCCCCAGTCGTGCCGGCCGTGCACGTGTCCGCAGCTCAGGTAGGCCCAAGGCTGGCGCTCCTCCAGGCTGTGGCTGCGCGGGAGGCTGGGAAAGGCCAGCGTGCTCAAACCCACCGGACACTGAGGCCTCGCCGCGTTCAGCTCCAGCCGCAGGGCGTCCAGGTGCCGCAGCGTTGGCGCTTTCAGCAGCCCGTCAGCTGTTCGCCACAGCAGCGTCGCCCCACACAGATCCACCAGAGACCCGTCCTGCAGAGCGCTGCTCTCACCCTGAGCCTAAATACACAGAGAAATACACATACAGCTGAACTCACAATGGTGCTGAACACATTCAGGAATTTCTCACAGTGTTTCCTCTAATGTTTGTTCTTCTGGAGAAAGTCTTATTTGTTTTATTTCGGCTAGAATAAAAGCAGATTTTAATAGAACCATTTTTAAACTATTTTAAGATCAATATTATCAGCCCTCTTAAGCAATATTGTTTTTTTTCTATTGTCTCCAGAACATACCACTGTTATACAATGACTTGCCGAATTCAAGAGTTCACACTTAGCTGATGATTGGTAATAAGCTAATTTGGCATGCTGTCCCGGGAGAGAGCGCCGAACTCAAAAGATCCTCGAGCCCGGAGCTCCCTCCCGTTGCAGGGCGAGAGGGGAGTTTGACCTCGGGTAGATCTCGAGAACCCCCCTCCTCCTGCTGCGTAAGGATTGCTAAGGTGATGTGTTACTGACAGAATTGAGTTTGGTTCTAATTTGGTTTAGTCAATTTACTTAAGTCTCATGTTTTTGGGAGTGTGGGAGGAAACCGGAGGACCCGGGGAAAACCAACGCAAGCACGGGGAGAACATGAACTCCACACGAAAATGCTGTCCGGTTGGGTGGATACCCGAGTCGGAGGCATTTTTTGCTGTGAGGCCGCCGTGCTGCCCTTGAGAAAAGAGGAGGAGAAGGAGTGGAAGGGGGGATTCTTCAAGATGAAGATGACTAAAGGTAAGATGTCTGGTTATTTATACTGGGTTAGGAATAGTCTGATTGGTGGTTCGTACATTAGCTTGACTCGGGGCCAGCCGTGTCAATCATAAGCACGTGATCCTCTCGAAATTAGTTTATGAATAAACTTCAGTTAATAGCTTTTACGTGACGTCAGAGCATTGTGGGAACGCCCCCCAGAGGGCAAAACATTAGCCCCTTTCACACAGTAAGACCGGTAAATATCTGGAAAATTTCCGGAACGACTTTACCGGTATATTGAAAAAAGCGCTGTTCACACAGGCGAGGACGTTACGGAAATTTTCCGGAAAAGAGCATTCACACATCCATTCCAAAATACCGGTAAATTCTGACATCATTCACCACAAATGAGCTTTAAACGGCTGCGCTTGTGTTTGTAAACATTTGACTAAATTACAGACTCTGTGGATGATCAATATTGTGAACAACTTTCGCAGGATCACTTTCGCATGTCGAGATGTTCATAATATGTGCGTGTGCAGGCGCTCACAGAGTGTTTCACAGGCGCACGCAAAGCTTGAAGGTAAACAAACAACGGCTTATCATAAGCATCTCATCGATGATTATTTACACGGTTGGCATTAAGAAGAACATATAAACGTGATCTGACTAACTTCTAGCAGCTGAATGTGTCTGGAAAAATATTAAAAGGCTTTTATTCTCATAAACCGCGCAGACGTGAATGCGTCTGACTGTTGTGATTGGCTAAAGCAGACGTCTCACGTTAGCAAGTTCTAGACGTGCACGCGCTTATTACGGGAATCTTCCTTCTGCATTCACACAGCGCAGCATTCCGGCAAATTGCCGGTAATGTTACAACTTCTCTTTCCGGAAAATAGCCAGAACGAATTTACCGGTATTTTCAAAAAGGACCTGTTCACACATACAACCTTTCCGGAAAATTGCCGGTAATTTTCCGGAAAGGTCTGTATGTGTGAAAGGGGCTAAAATCTCCTGCTGTCCACTAACTCACAGGCAGAGTAATTTCTCTTCTTTTAGCCAAAAGCTGGATAATTATTGTGCAATAATAAGATGCAGCGTTACTAACTGAGAAGGAGACGCACCTGAGCTGTGCTTCAGCAGAATCACTCAGGGAAAGAACAGCCATAAAAGGGAAATTTATAGGTTTGTGCTGAATGTTAGCGTCACTGACCCATTATGATCCTACTGTCAGTGTATTAGTATGCTTTTTATACAGTTTTTATTCTAACTTGCTGGTCAAGTGCAATTTAAGTACAGATACAAATGCAACGTTAAAGTATAAATAGCAGAAATGAATAACAGATTTCTCCTACCAGGAAATATTAATCCAAGCACAAGAAACTGACACCAAATATAAAAGCAGACACTTGTGTGCTATATCGTCATCACTAATGATTAAATCGCTGAGGAACATCCACAAGGTAATGTTAGATGTGAGAACTGTAGCTCTGACAGTGACATGATGGTTTAAAATTAATTAAAAAATGGATGTGGATGCAGTATATGGATCGCAAGTGCCCATAACTTACAGTTTGTGATCATATCTTGGTTCTGTTCTGTTGATATGTGATCCAAATATTTATAGCTTGAAACAGATTGAAATACGAGCGGTTGTTGTTGCGTCTTTATGGAGATTCCAGCGTAGCCGCCATTACGGCTCATTATTTTTTTGCCCACCAGGACTCCACACAGGTCATGTGACTGAAAACCACCCTAATTACCCTAGTGAAGCCTTTAAATGTCACTTTAAGCTGAACACTAGTGTCTTGAAAAATATCTAGTCTAATATTATGTGCTGTCAACATGAGAAAAGAGAAAATAAATCAGTTAGTAGAGATGAGTTATTAACACTATTATGATTAGAAATGGATAAAATAGTGTTTTTGACTCGCCATGTGGAGTCTGGTTTAAGGATCGTATCTGCAGCTGAAGCACACAATGATGCAAAAACGTTGACAGTTAAGGTTTACAAAGATTAACAAAAGGTTAAGCAACAATTACTAACAGAATCAAACGATCAGCACGCATTACTTTGCATTAATAATGAATTAAGTTTACTGTAAATAATTAATTTGTTGTATGTCATTCCAGTTTAAGGAAAATGAATGGAAAATGTTTGGTAGGTACCCACAGTTGTGAAAAGACAAGTCAGTCAGGCAGTCTGTATAAAGCGTAATAAATGAACGTTCAGTCACAGAACTGCATCATATAGTGAAAAAAAACTGGTTTGATTTCAGGGAAAGTAATTTCTTCTAAATATTTCCTTTTCAGAGAGAGACCCACCGCTCTAATGACTCCTGCACTAAAGTAAACACTGGATACAAACAGCCGAATAAATCAGCGGCGGCTGCAGATTATCCATCATTCAGAGAGCTTCACCGCTGCTGTAAATCTCATTAAGAGCTGCTCCTGCTGAAGCGCGGCCCATCAGCACCTCCTTGTTGCTTTACAAAGTAATTAAGAGCGATTGTGCTTCATAATGTGGTGCAGATGTGTTTAAGGGGTCAACATATGACTTGACTTCACAGTTACGATCCATCAGATTAGAAAAAGCTAGTAAAATACACCCAGCAGGGGTGTGCGATATTGGGAAAATCTAACATAACAACATTTTGTTTTTCTGCAATAGAAATTGCGATATGAACACAATTACACCATATCTCTAATTGGAAATAACGTATAATTTTAGAGAGATTGGGATGGTTCAGTAAGAAGTGCATCTGTATGAACTATAGTAGACAATCTACAAGCACAGATAAATCAATAAAAAAAGCTACAAATGAAATGAACAGTGTTGTATTGCATTCTCAGGAATCCAGCTGTATTCAGGTTAGGGTTGGGCCAATAGACGATGCCATCGTCTATTGCTGATGTCCGATAGACATCACGATGCTGAGCCGGCATCACGATCCTCTACCGCCCCTGTCGCAGTAGCAACCCGCTCGTGAAAAACACACACTCAGGCCCCGTTTACACTGATACAGCTTTGTTTTCATTCTAAAATGCCATTTTTAAAACTATCCACGTCCACACTGGCGTTTCATCTAGCATTATACCACTGAAAATGTAGATCATGTGACCACACACACACACACACACACAGGCATGCGTCTGAGCTCCAGCAGTCAGCAGGTGATAGAGACCTAAACCACAGAGAGCAGTGCACATCAAGGATGTACCGCTGGATGGCGTCTCACTACAGTTGTTAAAGGTGATCTTTAATGAATCTGTTCTCCATTTAACGACTCTTTGCTCTTTAGAATCTATCAGGTAACTTGTCACAGCATCAGTACACTGCTTCAGTCTTTCTCTTTCACGCTTGTGCTTAGTCATTTTAGCTAAACCTCTGATCCTCTTGGTTGGTTGCTGTTGGTTGTGCACCTGTTTACCAACTAAGTTTAATAACGCCAAAGATCACTCTGCCTATTCACCCAACCCTAAATCAGGTATAAAGTAAATAAATAATCAAGTGTAGAATAATACTGCATAGTCTTAATTGTATGAATTATTAAATAAAATTAATCATTATTAAAAGTTACAAATGGTTTAATAACAGGGCTTGTGAAATCATCATACAGTCACAGGCTTCAGGAAACACTTGGAAATGATTCATTTATAATGCGGGCTCAACATTGCAGATCTTGCGATGTGACTACAGTGAATGACCACGCTGTGATATTGATGCTGAAACCATATATTGTACAGCACTAGTGTGTGTGATATGACTATTTTTGATCAAGGCTTATTAAAATGTCTTCACGACCTGCTTTTGAAGAAATACAGTGCTCATTTGACCCGTTGCAATACTGGCATCTCAATACAGCAACTGTACAACATGACATGAGATCACATCAAATATTTACTCAGCTGGAGAGAATTTATTTGTAAAAATGTAATGAAGTTTTTCACATCACCGAAAATAAAATAATATTTTCAAACTAGAAATCAGAAAGCTGGAGAAAAATGCAGAAACGTAACGGCTGAATATTTTCACATCTTTTGGGATGTAATATCATTCACACCTATTGGCAAGATCTAAATATAGAGATGCATGCAATAACAGGATTGAATCTGGATTGTAACTTTAAAACTATGTACCTGTGAATTTATTCTTCAAAAATACCCAGAGAAAAGCTAAATACCTCCTTAATACATTTCTGTGAACGAATAAAAATAAATGGAAGATCCTCTATCGGTAGATGGATGGCATGATATTGTAAAAGAGGTGTATGCTGTGAAAGGACTGATGTTTTACAGTACAAAAAAACATTTTGTGTGGAAAGTACATTGATGTGATCAGCAGTAAAACTCCAGAAGGCCAGAGGGTGCTCTCGAGTCGCACAGAACAACCAAATACACATTTTAAAACAGAGATGAAGAGAGCAGGGCTGATACTTACCAGCTGTCCACGGATGGGGCCGGAGCGCGTCTCTCTGAGGGCGTACACGTCTCCACACACCGAGATCTCCCTCCACAGACCCTGCTTGGGCTCTTCCGGGAAGCCCAGCGGATGCATCACCAGCACCCCATTGGTTGTGAGGCCGTCCATGTGACCATCCGGATTCTTCCATTTGGTCGCTTTCTCCTGCATGCACATTACATTACATAAGTCTAATTATACATTTCCAAACTTATATGACAAACAAATGTTTTCATGTCACTTATTTTAATACATTTGTCACACTTGAACTCATTTAAGTTATGTAAAGTCTCATCGAGAATTATAAGTCAGTTTGATAAATGCAAATAAATAAACATCTGCATGATCCATTTTCTGTATTATTTGTATTTTTGGTTATAAAAAACAAATTTGTTTTAGGGCACGGGACGGGTCATCTTTATCAGGCTTGTGTTTCCACTGCCAACAGGTACCATTGGTACCCTTTTGGTGAGTGTGATGTAAGAAAGAAAGCTTCAGTCGCCGTCATTCTCGCTCAAGGATATGTCTACAGTAAAGCTGTACGCGTTGTTCACATAACATATGAGCAGCACTTCTCACAAAACACATGCTTTACACACATAAATACTGTATAACTGTTCATAATAGGGATGCTCAAAATAATCGATTAACCGTTAACCGAAAGGATGCGTTTGTGACAGATTAATGCTATCAGTTAAACGATTAAAATGATTATTTTATATATTTTAGTTTGGCTGCATAAGGGGCCGATTGAATGCGCCTTTGCGTTAAGAATGGCATCTTTTGCACGCGGCTCATCCCAGAGCAGCAGTTTGTGTTGTCAAGACAACTACAGAGAACTTTTAAGAGCTTGGTTTCCGCTTCATTCATTCTTCCAAATGCATCCCACCACGGCTACATTACCCTTTCAAAACATTCAGTCATTGTTGTTGTTGTTTTTAATAGCGGATTATAATCGCATTAAAACGTATTAAAAGGTAAGTGGATTATAACAGCGCAAACTTTTCTTTAACCGTATAGTGCTGTGCGCTATTGTTTAATCCTTTGGGGTTACGTGCTGACTGACAGGTGCGCGATGCGTGAGGCCAACAAACACGCAGAAGCTTTCAGTTAAGATGAACACAGTTTCTATAGTTATACTTTATTTAAAGATAAAGTATGACTCTGTATATAATCACTCTATCTTGCTGGAGTTTATAGCCGTTTCGCTTTACTTTAGGACGCATTAACACCGCTCTGAAGGTCTAATCGCTGTTTTAAGTTATCCAGAGCTGTATGAATGTACAAATCTTGAATATCATAATATTATTAAATATTACAATTTTATCAACATATACAGCAACACTTTTGCACAATCAATACCCAGCTGATTCAGTCGTTTCATAAGAGGACCGCGCTTCTTCTCTTCTTTTTTCCTTGTCAACATAAAGGCAGTGAGGTGCGCCTCGCGTTTTTGGAGTGAAAAAAAGTACGTTAGCTGTGGTCGGCCACTTGTTCAACTGCAAGACATACTGAACTTGCAGGACGATAACGTATAACCCGTGCCTACAGAAACATTTGCCAAAGAAGCAAAATGGAAGAAGAATATTGCTTGAAACAGACGTGTTGATGCCAAAAAAAGCGCTGATGTTGACCTGGACCTGCATCATAAACGCAACAAATAGGCTTTACCTTTTCTTTTACAGCTTATAAAGCATGTATGCACATTAATGCAATATCATATTTAAACAACAAAACTGTTTACAAAAAGTCAACATATGCGCGTGTTGTTTTTGTTTTTTCATTACGCAGCGCGCACTTGATCCGCGAGGGAGAGAAAGGAAACCAGGACATATTCTTTAAAATAATGATTTCTATTAAAAATGTAAAAAGGTTTTGTGATTATAATAATAACAGCGGGGCATTAAATAAAGGCATATTTTCCGTGGAGCGAGCGATTTGAAGAAGTCTGCTATTTTATTTGACGGAAGACAAAAATATGATTGGAAAAAAACAGCCTATGCCGGTTATTAAAAATAATCAGTCAGTGTTTTCGATTTGTATTATAAATTAATTATTTAAATGGAAAATAATTTAGGGCAGTCCTATTTATTTTATTCATTTTATTTCGATTATTCTGCTCTTCTGTGCTAAACACTGCAGGTGCGTGAAAATGCTCTGTTGTTATGTTCTATTGTTAATATGCTAGCATATAAAAATAAATCAGTATTTAAAAATGCAATATTTAATTTGTCGGACACAAAATAGACGTCAATTTGTTTAATATAAAATTAATAGTAATCTGACCAGTTAACCGTTAATAACCGATTAATGCGCGGTGGTAGTCGGTTATCAAAATTAACCGAAATGAGCATCCCTAGTTCATAACTAACCTTTCTATGAACACGATTAAAACTGCAGATCAATGACAGTGTGAAAAAGCCTACTGTAACGTCTGCAATTATATAAACAAATAAATAACATATATGAACACATACAGCCCCCCACAGTCTCTGGTATGTTACCAGCTACAGATAAACTGTGCTGTGTGCTGATTGATGAAATTGCATTAAGCAACTCTGTTACTAGTATATTTTAGTCGATTCACTTTATAAAAACAATGATATGATCAAAATGCATCATTTTCGACTTGCCATGTGGAGTCTGGTGTGAGGTTAGCATCTGGAGCTAAAGCAAACATGATGGAAAAAAGTCAACTCTGTTACTGTTAATAGCAAAGTTACCGTTAATAAGCAACATTTTAGTATTTAGATACGCACCCCCAGGAAGATGTTTTTAGAGGAGTCAAAGCCGGCAGCATAGATGCGAGCGGTGTACGGCGGGTTGCGTTCGCAGACGACCCTGCAGGCGAAGCGGGAGATGGTGCTGGGAGCCGATGAGGAGTCTTCGCTCTCCTTGGATCCTCCTGGAGTGTCTGTCACCACGAAGTCTATGGGGCTCTCGGTGGACCGGCCGATCTAAATAACAACATCCAGGATTCACCAAACAATCTCCTTTAGAAATAAGTTACGAAGATTGCAAGAATTTTCTGTCTCACTTTATATTAAGTAGCCCTAATTACTATGTACTTCTATTTAATTTAAAATAACACAAATAGTATACACAAAAAAACACAAAAACTTGGCACAAAGCACTTATTATGTACATACATGTCTATTAAAATGATCTGCATGGACAGCTTTAATTAAATTGTGTATGTGTATTTATTATTTACACTGTTCACCATCACTTACACCTTCACCCACCCTACAACCAAACCTATCCCCAACACAGTAAGTACACTGTACTTATTTTATGGAAGTACATTGTAGTTAAGGAAATTTAAAAGTACACATGAACTGAAAGCTGTGACCATTTTCTTTACATATTGTGAAGTAGTTTTTAGAGAAATGGAATATTAAATGAGTAAACAGTAGGCGTGGCTTGTTTTTTTACTGTGAGCTGATTGAATGTAGTTGAGTAGGCGTGTCATTCAGAAAGATATGGAAAAGAGTTTGGGGAGAGTTATTACAACCTAACAGAATCTTCCTCATCACCATTATTGTTTGTTGTCAAAACTGACAGCAGGGGGGGGGGGCGTGGTTAAGTATGTTAGCCACACCCAATACCTCAGACAGATCTAATATGACAATTTAACTGAAAACAAACAGGATTTTCATATTATAGTTAAAGATTAGAAGGGCAAAACTTTTTTTCACCAGAAAACTAGCAATGTGAAAATCAATATGGTTGGTTTTGAATTAATATGGCAATTCTTGAAATTATATTTGAGTTTAAAGGGTCACGAAACAACAGAACACATTTTGAGCTGTTGACAGTCATATATATGTTTCATGGTGCTATAAACACTATTAGGACACATATATCTCACTAAAAAGTGAAAATTGGTTGTTTTTGCGTTATTTCCAGCAAATTCGTTCTTCCGGTTTAAAACGATTTAAGCTGCGTCATGTCGATTAGATACTTGCGTGTTTTCCAGTGTGGAGAGTGGATGTCTGTACCTGCGAGTGCATCGTGACGCGTTTGAGTGTCCAGCATTAATTTATGAGAAAGTCTTGGTGCAAACCATTTAGAGCACTCTATTGTGAATGATTTGCAGCTTCATTAATATGAATGATCGCTTTGAAGACTGTTTTTACCCGTTACAGTGTTCAGACGGCAGATAGATGCCACGTTGTGTTGCCAAAACAAGTGAAAGAAGAAGAATTATTCGACACACGGGTCGTCAGAGTGTTTATAAATGTGCTGCAACAAAGGTTTTGTTTTCATTTCTCGTGATGAGAGCGCAGCTGGACTCACGTGTGGATTACAGTGATCTGCTAACATGCGACAGGAATACGTTTGTAAGGAACATGTTTTAGAGCTTTTCACATCTGGAAATAGTGAAATCCGGATTTGCCGTTCGTCTCCTCTTAATAAAGACGTGGTTCCAGTTGGTGTTGATTGTCCAGTCTCTACAGGTTTGGTCAGTGTGTGATCAGTGTCTTTGTTTCTTTATTCAGAGGTAAAGTAAGTTGGTATGGTCAGCAGAACTCTTTCAGTGTTTTAAGATAAACCTTAGTCTAAATGACTGAGTAACTCAGTTTACAGTACGTTAAGATCACTACAATATTATGGGCTCAAAGATCCGTTGTAAATGCAGCTCTCCAAGTGTAAACACTGTAATCAAAATATTACCGTCGTGGAGGATCTTCACCGTATTTTGTGACAGGATAGTCTATACACACGGCTTTTTGACGCTACCTACCAAGTGCATCTAAGTTACCGAGAAATGTGGAGAGTTTTTTTTCTCCCATTCACCGTGCGATATCTAACACTCCAATAATACACTTTCACCAGCTCCTCCAATCAAATATCTGGTTTGTCATGAGGCATGCAGGAAATGCTCCTGAATGAATAGGGAAAGTGCCGAACTGCAGTACCAGTCTACCATTTAATAATTTGGCAAACAATTGGATTACTGATGTCCATTTAAACACAGTCAATGTCTTTCACCCCTGCGTCTGTGTGTTTGTTTTGCCTCTGCGTAAATCAGCGTGTGCCCAGACGGAAACTCCCATTTTTATGCAAATTTTTATGCACCTTCCCTCTTGCCCTCCCCGTCACTCACCCAGACAGAGCTTGACTAACACACTTTCCTGACTTTTTCTAAACTAGAGGTGTAATAACACCCTGCTGAAACAGGGGGGTTACATGGCCCTTAAATGACTCAAATCTACTTATATGTTACACGTTTTTTAATTTTGTTAAAAAACAACAACAAACAATAAAGAAATTCTAGATCATTAGAAATCTTACCCTTTTGTGCATGTGCAACTACTGCTTAGAAAGGAGAAAGCTATTTAGAGATAGTTCACCTAAATTCCAAGGTTTTAATTGTTCTAATGTTTAGTCTTTAGAGCAATGTTAGGGGGGAAAAATAAGACTTTTTTTCCTTAGTTAAAACATGATAATAAAAAGCAGTAAAGAAATAATTTCATCTTAAAAAGTTGTTAATTTGATCCTGATCAATTTTTAATAGCAGTTTTAAAATGATTTCAGATAATTAGCATGCGTTTTGTGCAATGAGTGTTTAAAGCTTCTATTATAAATGTGATTTCAGCAGGTCACTCTGACCAGCTGCACGGACCCATAAAATATGCATTTTGTTATACAAGTTTCTCAGTTGCCCTCTAAGGGTGCAGTGCTGAGTATAAACGAGTTCATCTGCTTTTCAAAATCAAAATTTAATCCATTTCTCAGTGAATATAGACAATGTTTGGTGCAATAAATCAAAACATTTTTATTTAACAGTTCTATCCATTAAAATAAGAGTGTGGTCACTGAACAGCTTAAGGGACAGAAAGATCATACATTTACATGTGTACAGGTGGTGCAAACCAGTTATTACAAAAAAATGTATTTTACTATTAATAATTATCACTATAGTTGTTTGTCTTGACCTTTCCTGTTTAATCAAATTTTATTTCAGATTTTCCCCCTTCATGCTAATGTCTGTGTACAATGTTTGGACTGTGATCTTCCGTGTTTTTGTTAGACTAGTTGATCAGTTTTGTCTTTTGTACTGATCTGCACACATATATTACTGTAAAGCATCCTGGAGAAAATGTGAATGTAAAGAGAGATCAGTGAGGGTGAACTCGTTTATGCTGAACACTGTATTTACATGTGTTTGACAGATGCTTTTAGAAAAAATGCATTAACTTTTATCAAGAACTCATGATTTAGGACAGTGAGATTCTGTTTAAGCTTTAGGAACAGCACACAATGAAAAATGAAGATTAAATGTTAACACTTTATAATAACTGCACACTATGAATCATTTATTAAGCATTAGAACATAATTATTTAATCATTTAAGCGTAATCTTGACATTAGTTTACATTAGTAAGCAGTATAAATACAGCTACAGATGCTGTATGCTTGACTTGTAAATGCACACATAATGTGCTTAATGACTTCGTACATACTTCACTAATAATTGATTTTTCATCTCTAAATTAATCACTGCATTATTTACAAAGCAGTTATTTAAGAATAGTTGGTGGTGAAGATCATTCATAACGAGCAATCAAATGATTAATAAACTGTTTAAATGAAAATTTTGATATATATTGTAATAGTTATTCTGTACGTTGATAATTAGCTTAATTAACATACTTATCAATTAAAAACTTAATATAATTTTAATATTTTTTATTTTATGGACAGATTTATTACATTTAATGGTAATTTCGTAATAAAATAAGCCAGTGGTTCCCAACCTGGGGTCCGCGCCCCCCTAAGGGGGGCGCCAGAGTTCACAGGGGGGGCGCGGGAGAGGATAAGTATTGAGGTAGAAAAAGGCATAAAAATGCTCCACTATTATAAAGGACTTTGCAATTAATCGAAAATCCGATTTAGATTTCGGTTTCAAAGGATTATAAAAAAGCATTAATCGAGATAAATGGTTATTGCATCATATTTTGCCACGTTCAAGTTGTACACGTGTTGCTCTTAAAAGCGCGAAAGAGCTTATGTGTGTGCGCAGCACGATCACGCAGTCAGAAGCATGCGGCCGGTCATTCACTCTCATTCACACACTGAGCAGAGGAGCGCAGACATCTAAAGTCATCTTAACGTGAGCGATTTAATGGTCAAATAGGTGTCAAAACGCGGTGTTTAGTGATTATTAACATTAACCCTCATTTGTGTAATAAACAAACGAGTTGAGGATCAAAAGACGTGAAAGAGAAACCATTAAAGATACAGCGCGCTATAATCCTTCTGCCGCCTGTTTTTATCATTATTAAAAAAAACATAACAAGAAAACCCTCGCTGGTCTTGACTGAAGGACTGCTGTAGCTAAAGTGTTTTTGTTACAGTGAAGATGCTTAAAGCACAGTTTGTTTCATATTTTTATTTTATTCTATTGTATTTATTTCTCTTTCCTTTGCAGGGTGGAAAATAACTGTATGTATACAGTTGAAGTCAGAATTATTAGCCCTCTTGAATATTAGCAAACCTTTTCCTGCCCAATTTCTGTTTCATGGAAAGAATATTTTATTAACTTATTTCTGAACATAATAGTTTTGATATCTCATTTCTAATTACTGAGATTTCTTTTTGTCTTTGCTATAATGACAGCACATAATATTTTACTAGATATTTTTCAAAATACAAGCATTCAGATTAAAGTGCAGTTCAAAGGCTTAATTAGAGTAATAAGGCAAGTCATTATAACGGTAGTTTATTCTGCAGACAATCAAAAATATATATTGCTTAAGGGGGCTAATAATATTGACCTTAAATTGGTTTCAAAATATTTAAACCTTTCTTTATTCAAGCTAAAATAAAACAAATAGAAGAAAAAATATTATAGGAAATACTGTTAAAATTCCTTGCTCTGTTAAGCATAATTTGGGAAATATTTATAAAAAAAAAAAAAAAAATCTCAGAAGCGCTAATAATTTTGACTTTAACTGGCAATGGTTTTGAATAATTGTGATTACAATTATGACCAAAATAATCGTGATTATGATTTTTCCCAAAATCGAGTAGCCCTACTATTATATATGTATTTTTAAGTACCAAAAAAAAAATCTAAACACATACTTAAAATTCCAACATAATAGTGAAAATAATTAAAATAAATAACTTTAAATAATTATTTAAATTTTGCTCACTCGCGCAATCTGCTTGTCAACGTGTCGTAAAGGCAAAATCAAAACAAAAATGGCAGACAAACGTAAATGCAGTGATTCTTCAGAGGCGAAGAAAAAGATTAGACAGTATGACAAAACCTACCTAGATTTTAGTTTTATTGAAGGCCAAGACAAGTTAAAACTGATTAATTAATATTTTCTATACATATTACTATATATTAATATTACACAAACACACACACACACACACACACACACACACACACACACACACATATATATATATATATATATATATATATATATATATATATATATATATATATATATATATATATATATATATACACACAGTACATATGTGTGTGTGTGTGCGTGTGTATTTATATGGTGGGGGGGCTCCAATGTTTGTATATGTTCATGGGGGGGGCCCCAAAGAAAAAGGTTGGGAACCACTGAAATAAGCGATGCCTACTTTTGGCAACTTTTTTTCCATCTCTTTTTTTATTTCCGTTAATAGTATTTGACATTAGCATTAGTGGTTTGGTTGCAGTGCAGCCTGACCTGGAACATGTCGGTGTCATTGTCATGGCAATACTCCACCACCACCGTCTGGTTCCTGGAGAGGGTGAAGGAGATGCTGTGCTGCCCCCTGCTGTTCACCGCCTGCAACCAAAGGTCAACTGCATATGAGCATCCCTCAATGCTAGTGCTAGCGCTTCCGCAGTGTGTGCTTATCTGAAAACACACTCACCTTGCTGTCGTGTGGGCTGCTGAGGATGTGCACCGCGCTCGGCTTGACTCCGTTAGCTTTCGCCCTCCTGTAAAGAGCAAAGCGGCTCCTCTTGCGGCCACGGTCTCCGCCCGGCAGAGAGCCATTATACCTGCAGAAGACAACACACACACACACACACACACACACACACACACACACACACACACACACACACACACACACACACACACACACACACACACTCAGATTATGCTGGAAGAGTTACCTGCAGAATACAACACACACTCAGACTAAACCAGCAGCATTTACATTCATTTACACTTACAGTACATGATTCAGCCAAAAGCACAAACGTTTTTGTTCATGAGGATTTGAGTGGTTAAAAACTCACCTATTACGCCATCTGCTATTCAAAACTAGCTCTAGACTAGCCTAGAGTGCCATCTGCAGCTTAAGACTAGCCTACAATGTAAAAACTGGCCTAGAGCAACATCTGCTGTTTAAAATTAGCCTAGAGTGACAAAAACTAGCCTAGAGCGCCATCTGCTGTTCAAAAGTAGCCTAGAGTGACAAAAACTAGCCTAGAGCGCCATCTGCTGTTCAAAACTAGCTCTAGACTAGCCTAGAGTGCCACATGCAGCTTAAAACTAGCCTACAATGTCAAAAACTGGCCTAGAGCAACATCTGCTGTTTAAAATTAGCCTAGAGTGACAAAAACTAGCCTAGAGCGCCATCTGCTGTTCAAAAGTAGCCTAGAGTGACAAAAACTAGCCTAGAGCGCCATCTGCTGTTCAAAAGTAACCTAGAGTGGCAAAAAAGTAGCCTACAGTGCCAAAAAAATAGCCTAAAGCGCCATCTGCGGTTTAAAACTAGCCTAGAGTAGAAAAAAACTAGCCTAGACCGCCATTTGCTGCTTAAAACTAGCCCAGAGTGCCATCTGCGGTTTAAAACTAGCTCAGAGTGCAATCTGCAGATTAAGTAGCTTAGAGTGCCAAAAAACTAGCCTAGAGCACCATCTGTTGGTAAACACTAGCCTAGAGTGCCAAAAACTAGCCCAGAGCGCCATCTGCTGTTTAAAACTAGCCCAGAGTGCCAACTGCTGATTAAAAGTAGCCCAGAGCGCCATCTGCTGTTTAAAACTAGCTCAGTGCCATCTGCTGATTAAAAGTAGCCTAGAGTGCCAAAAAACTAGCCTAGAACACCAACTGCTGTTTAAAACTAGCCTAAAGTACCAAAGACTAGCCTAGAGCACCATCTGCTATTTAAAACTAGTCTAAAGTGCCAATAAACTAGCCTAGAGCGCCATCTGTTGGTAAATACTAGTCTAAAGAGCCAAAAACTAGCCCAGAGCACTTGCTGTTGAAAACTTGCCTAGGGTGACAAAAAAACATACCTAGAGCGCCATCTGCTGTTCAAAAGTAGCCCAGAGCGGCATAAAATAGACTAGAGTGCTGTCTGCTGTTCAAAAGTAGTCTAGAGAAGGGGTGCCCAAACTCAATCCTGGAGGGCCGGTGTCCTGCAAAGTTTAGGTCCAACCCCAATCAGACACAACTGGGCTAGCTAATCAAGCTCTTAGTAGGCTTTCTAGAAACATCCTTGCAGGTCTGTTGAGGGAAGCTGGAGCTAAAATTTGCAGGACACTAGCCCTCCAGGACCGAGTTTGGAAATCCCTGGTCTAGAGCATCAAAACTATCCTAGAGTGCCGTCTGCTGTTAAAACTAGCCTAGACTGCCAAAAAGTAGCCTAGAGAGCCGTCTGCTGTGCAAAACTAGCCTAGAGCACCAAAAGCTAGCCTAGAATGCGGTCTGTTGTTAAAAACTAGATTAGAGTGGTGAAAACTAGCCTACAGTGCTGTCTGTTGTTAAACACTAGCTTTAATTAAAAACTATAACCGTCCCAGCTCCTCAACATATCTTTTCTTCACTTCCTGGTCACATTAAAAGTCTTCAGGGTGGGGTTATTAGACCTTTAGGGTCATAGCTATCTTTCAATGAGGGCGAGGCTATCAGTCCTTTAGGGTGGAGTTATCATGCTTTTAGAGGGAGGTTATCAGTCCTTTAGGGTGGGGCCACCAGTAATTCATGCAGAGCTATAAGCCCTTTACAGCGGGGTTATCAGTCCTTTTAGGCGGGGCTGTCAGTCATTTAGGGCGGAGCTATCATTGCATGTCTCATTTCTGCTCTGCCTTCATCCATTTGCTGAACACTCATCCTCCAACAATTCAATCGTTTCCCAAAAAAACATCATACACTGCATTTAAATTTTTTTCTTATTTCAGGTGGATGTACAAGAACAATCTTGAAGTCGCCATGAAAATTCATTCTACTTATTTTTAAATGTGTAATTATTGTTACAAACACAATCTGTGCACTTCGCTATTTTGCATAAAATCTGCTGTTAAACACTAGCCTAGACCCCCATTTCCTGTAAATATTAAGCTGAGAATTCAGAGAGAACCACCATTTCTCCTAAAATTCAAAGAAATTATCCATCGATGTATTGCCACAGCTCCAATGATGACAGCTTAAATATCACTGTATGAGTTTGGGTTTTATGTTTGAAGGATATGATTATGCTCAGCAATATCACACAAACAAGAGTGTTGTTTTCATGAATATCAGAGCATCAGAAATCAGAGGGAAGTGGTTTACTGACCTTAAGCACAGACTTGATTCACAAACCCTACTGAAATCATTGCAAATTGCATTTTAACCTGTGGTAACACAATACTAGCACACTTTAAAATACCATATCATCAGCTCTCTATAGGGCAGCATTCCTAATTGAATATACCAAACTGCAAATCCCTCCCTCAAGTTATTGGCGGAGTCGTAGACATCTCAAAACTATGCTAATAGTGCTTTTTAGAGCTCAAAAAATGTATTTAATTTATGCACTTAAAAAAATCCAAAACAACTTAAATTACATTAAAGATACACATTTAATTAGCCTGAAAAAATGTCCAAATTGACAACATTTTCTGTCCACGAAAACAACAGCATGAGACTGAATTAAAGACAAATGATCTGAATGAGAGTAAATAGATTTACTCCAATAAAGCAGATTAAGAGCAGAGCACAGACTCCACCTGTCAGAGCCAATGATTAAGACTAGAACAGCTGAAAACTCCGGGCTTTAGTGAGGAGATTTGAGGATATTGGTAGGAAATCGCATGCATGTGACGTCCATAATAAGTCCAGGAGTCGGCAGAGTCTGACAGAAGCTCCGTCTGTGTGTGTGAGAAAGAGGCTTTTGTTCAGTGTTGTGTTTCAGCGGCACGAGGCAGATGCAGCTGCACTATCAGCATGTAATACTGACACTCATTTATATAAAGCGGGCCATAGGAATGGGTGAATATTCATGTTTCAGACTGATTCTGCTGTAAGACAAGCCGGAGCGTACAGCAGCAGAACAGTGACAGGCAGAGAAATGCTGCAAACGCATCGACTGTGTCCACAGCGGTCAAACTGCCACTTCAGCACTGCACACTGAGACAGCAGAGAGTGAGTGAGCAGGAGCACACAACCACATTATACACACACACACTGCACATACACTCACACTCAAAAACATAGACACACACATGCACATACACACTCAAACACAGGCAAATATTTGCACACACATAAACACGCAGATGCTCGCACACACACACATATATATGTATATACACATAAATACATGCACACACACACACAATTTACATGCACACACTCAAACACATATACACATGCATCCACTTACACAAACACACACACAAATGTGCATACACTCTTACACATATACACACAGATGTGTCTTTTCCACATCGGGGAGAGTTATGGTGTGGAGAAGCCCCAAAGAAGTGTCCCACCCAGACTGCTGATGCCCAGAGTCAAGCATCATTTGGGCTGAAATATAACAGGCTGGCATTACCTCGGCCCAATACTAGTGCTAGATAGAAGCTGGGTCACTGCCAAGAACTACCCAACTATTCTGGAGGAGCATGTGACCCAATGGGTCACCGCCCTGGAGGCGGTGGTGTGTATCAAGATGATAATGCAGCAATACACACAGCAGGACTGGAGACAGAGTGGTCTGATGAACAGTGAAGTTGAACATCCCCCATGGCCTGCACAGTACCCTGATCAAATCATTATTGAGCCCTTTGGGGTGTTTTGGAGGAGTGAGTCAGGACAGGTTTTCCTCCAGCAGCATCAGTAATGACCTGAACACTATTCTGAAAAGGAATGGCTCACAATCACGCTGACCACTGTGCAGGACTGCTGTCTGTCATTCCCAAGACCAACTGATGCTGTATTGGTCACAAAAACAGGTATTAATGAATTATTGTGCTCTAAAACCAGGCATTTCAGCTTCATTGTAGAGCCCCTGCATGTCTTATCATGCATACTATTCCCTTTCATAGTGTTGTTAAAAATAAATATAACTTTGCCAAATCTTCATAATGCATTCCTGCAAAGCTGACAGAAAATGTACCTGCAACTCCTGGGTTAAAACATGCTTACATTTGCATTTCAGACCAAACACTGACTGAATGTGACCCGGACACTGAATACTCTGCTAATAAAATAACAAATGCATGAACACTGAATTATGTGCGGCCTCTGTTTCATCTCGGTGAGCTTTTATTATGATTTATGCATATACAATTAGGCGGCTCATATTTGAGCGTGCACAGAAATCACAGATGTAGACACAACCTTTGAAATTAATTTTTTTTTTATTATTGTGAATAATGTATTAGTAATAATAGTAATCATACACTTCTCCATTGTAAAAAAAATATCTGTAAATTAGCAGTTAATATTACCATATTTTGTGTATTCATGTTTTTATTTTTGCCTGTTTATTTATGCATTTGAATTGCATTATGGGATATTTCTTGCAATAATTTTTGGGTTGTGGCTTTTCTGAGCATGTGTAACAGTATGCAGTGCTATACTGTCGGTGTTGGCAGGGATCAACAATAAGCATGTTTTCCGCTACATTCATTCTCTCATGGCAGGGCGCCACACCAACATTTATCCCATCGTGGCTACATTACAGCTTCTCAATCAAAACATTCAGCCATTGTTGTTTTTTTTAATATTTTATTCGGGTTATAACTGCATCAAAACGCATTAAAAGGTAAGTAAATTATAACAGCGCGTTCTGTAACCGTAGTAGTGCTGTGCGCTGTTTGTTTAACTCTTTGGTGACGTGCTGACTGACTGACAGGTGTGTGATGTGTGAGGCCAGCAAACATCACAACGCTTTCAGTTATGGTGAACACAGTTTCCATAATTATACTTTATTCATAGATAAAGGTCTGTGGTTCTGCATAATGACTTTATCTTGCTGGAGTTTATTGCTGTTTCACTTTACTTCAGGACGAATTAATGCCGCTCTGCAGGTCTATTGGAGACATTCATAAATATTCCCAGCAAATCTAATAAATGTTGGAGACGTTCTCGCTACAAGAACATGCTAAATCGTATTTCAGCAGCGTTTATTTGAGAGCACACAAGAAGATCTGCGCTTGAGCAGCGTATATTTGAGGGCGTGCAAGAAGTTTTGTGCACGAGCAGAGGAAATTGGCGCGCTAGCAAAGAGATTGGCTTGCTTGTATTACATAAATGAGATCTCGACTTGTGATACCGCACTCACGACATTTCTCCATTTGTCATTGAAATAACACCAGAAGTAGTTGGTAGATTTGCGTGAAAGGTCTGCCACCACAGCGGGAAAACATCCTAGAGAAAACACTGATAAGGACTGCCCAATGGCCCAGGGTCACGCTTGGGATAGTAGACAGGATCGCTACTGGCCTGATTGGTTTAACTTTGGAAGTTTAATTAGCCTGTGACTATTTGTCAATTGTGTGCAAATAAAAATCAAGTAACAACTTGTGTTTTCAAGCTTTTGAATGCTATCTTCTTAGTGATGTCATAAACACCATATTGCATTTCGGTTCCTCTTATCTGATTGGATGTTTATTTTTTCTGTAACCTGGTAACAACCAGTAAAGCAAAGAGACGGCAACATGGCAGCAACATCAAATTATGAGACGAAAAAAAAAAACGTCCGTTTCTAACGTCTTGGAAGCAGACATTTACACAATTACAACACAATAACATTTTGCACAGTTTGGCAGGTCAGCCACCTTTTGTTTTGCAATAAAATACCTGCACTCCATACTGCTATTTTTGTTTGCACAACATTTATTAAAAAAATGATCAGGCCTATAGAAAAAATCTGTGGTGTTAAACCCTGGTTAGTGTTGCATATAATACTACAGAAACCTTGTAATAGGCTGACAGCACATTTTCTCCAGATATTAATTATTATGTTATTCAATTAAATTATGCATTTTCTTTTCGGCTTAGTCCCTTTACTAATCTGGGGTCACCACAGAGGAATTAACCGCCAACTTATCCAGCATATGTTTTTACGCAGCGGATGCCCTTTCAGCTGCAACCCATCTCTGGGAAATATTATATTATTTCATCACTAAAATGTCAATAAAAGTCACTTTGTTAAACTGTAGAGTTGAATTATCAATATCAAAAGTCAACAGAGCAGAGATTAACATCCCATAATGCAATTCACCACTACAAATAAACATAAAACACACAAAAAACAGAAACTGTTTATCATTAACAGGTATTTTTTAAAGTGTACTTCACTTGCAAATGTTCTCAGGGATTATTAAATTATATTAATAAACAATGATTTACAATAATAACTTTTTTTTGTACACACACGCCAGAGCAACACGAATTTTGTAACTCGTTGATTTTATGGTTTATAATTTTTTTGGATCATGCATTTAAATTTTATGCATTTAACGTGTGTAACCTGTGTGTTTTTGTCCTCCTAGCATCTGATGCAATGTGTGGACATTAGAGGAGATCCTGCCTCTGCAGAAGCATTTCCTGATACCAAACACACACACACACACGTGGGTGGAAACATTTTACGCTCTCATTTCCTGAGTGCGATTATGTCACGCGCTCACAGCTGCACAGCTATAATATGAGCACTGTTAATAACACTGATAGCCTGATATAAAAGCCAAGACGAATATTTGACCATGGTGAAGTGATCAGCGCTGGCCTCATATCTGCATCTCAATCATCAAAAACAAAAACAAAACAAGATATACTGTTAACAATGTGTCTCCATCAGAAGCAGTTTACTACTCTATGTGGTATTCATATTAAATACAGCTGAAGTCAAAATGATTCACCCTCCAGCAAAATATGTATTCTTCATAAAATATTGCTCAATTGATGTTTAATAGAGTCAGGAAATGTTCACAGAATTGACAATAATATTTTTCTTCTGGAGAAATTCCTATTACCCCAGAAATAAAACATTAGGCTGGAATAAAACCATTTATTAAAACCCTTTAGAGGTCAATATTATTAGCGCCCAAGCAATATTTGTTTCGTTTGTCTATACAGAACAAACCACTGTTACACAATATTGGACCCAATCTGTTTTAACTGTCTGCCCATGCTACATTAAGAGGCTATTTTTATTCTCTGGACATTTTATTATTATTATTATTATTATTATTATTATTATTATTAACTGTTTATGTACAGCGCTTTGGTCAGACATCCGCTGTTTTTACAAGTGATTTGTAAATTAAATTACACCAAACTATGTCATTGTGCTGCAAGTAGCTGTGTAATAATCAGAATAATGTACACCCAGCCGGTTGTTATTGCAGATTAAACAGCTTCTGCAAAATCAGTCCGTAAACTCCTCCGTTTATCAATAACAACTGGCTGGATGTACATTCTCCCTTATGTTAACCAAGACCTTTTAAAAATCCCTTTGGGAAAATATAAAGACTTACACAAAAAGTGTCCGCACTGATTTGCTCTATAGGCAACATCAGCATCTGATTGGCTGATTCATCATGAACAACAACAGATAAAGTCCTATAATAATCCAGCTATGACTATTGTTGACCGACATCTTTAGTTCCTGTTGATCTTCTAAATGGAAAGCCTCCATTTCTGAGATTATCTGCTTAACTCGCTGCACATGTTTGCTTTTCATCAGTGTTTCCTTGTTCATAATTAATGAAAGCTCTCAAAATATAAAACATTCAAGCTGGTCTCCGACCGGAAGCACACATCGGCCGCGTCATTCTGTAAATATCGGTGGACTACTAGTTAATAATAACTTCATTGACAGGTTCACTCCCACTGTCCTCCTTTCAGAGGTGGTTAAGCAGCAGCAGGATGACTAATGGAGCCGCTGGTGATGTTAATGACAGTAAAATAAAGCACATACAGCACCACAGCAGTGTTTTATTAACCGAATAATCGGCATTACAGGTCATATCGGCGTCACGTGAACGCGCCCGCTCATTCATTCAACTGTGAGCCGTTAAAAACGGTCGTCGTGACGCGCGGATTGACGGTTAATATATAGTAAAAGCTCGTCAGTAAAAGTAAGCCTGTAGTAAAAGCTCGTCGGTAGAAGTAAGCCTGTAGTAAAAGCTCGTCAGTAAAAGTAAGCGTGTAGTAAAACCCGTTCACTCACCCGAGGATCACCAGTTCTCCGTATTTCACCGGATCTTTACAGCGGGCATGTTCGTGCTGGTTCGGCTGCAACATGGGACTGGAAACACCGCCGCTGTGGAGTCTCTAAACACGGCGAGCGCTGAGCAGGAGCGAGGGCTTTAACGCGGGTGAATCTCGTCAGTCTGGCCGTCTCGAGCGCATGGCTCTCCGCGGGACTCAAGCGACAAAACCGGACCGAATCCGTTCATCTGCTCCACAAACCGAGCGCTGGCGGATGAAAGAACAGCTCGCGGCGGAGTGGAAGAGTCTATGTGCGCGGCGGGGGAGTCCGGTAACTACCCGGACATTAAAACAGCGCGTTTCTTTGTCTGGTGTTACTGTCTAGTATTGATTTATGTGTTGTTATGTGTATGTTTTATGTAACTGTCAGTCACGATTTAAAATAGGCCTTGTGTGTTTTAATTCCTGACTCTCCATACGTGCGCGCACCCCTCCGCGTAGAGCACATTCCCGTGCGCAGGATTGCCTTTGAGCATTACGTCAGTGAGAAAGAGAGTAAAACTGAGTCTGATGTTGAAGTCTAACATCATGAAGATATGGATCATGAAAGAGCACGCTGGAGGAATATTATGGAGCGTTTCAACAGCATACAAACAATTTAAATGCCTCAAGTTATAAATATACATCATAAAGTCCGCATTAAGTTAGGTTTATTTAGCGAGCGCACATTATTGGTAAAGTCAATAGCTAATTTGTGTAAGTTCATACACTGAAACAAACTGTCTTTCATCAAAATCTGCACATCTGCCTCCCCTGATGATGTCAATTTGATGGATTGAAACAATTAAGGGCGACTGTCTTAGTGGTTATCACTGTGACCTCACAGCAAGAAGGTCTCTGGTTTGAGTCTCGGCTGGGTCAGTTGGTGTTTCTGTGTGGAGTTTGCATGTTCTCCCCGTGTTGGTATGGGTTTCCTCCGGGTGCTCCAGTTTCCCCCACAGTCCAAACACATGCGCTATAGGGGAACTGATCAACTACACTGGCTGTAGTGTATAAGTGTGTGTGTGTGTGTGTGTGTGTGTGTGTGTGTGTGTGTGTGTGTGTGTGTGTGTGTGTGTGTGTGTGTGTGTGAATGAGTGTGTTAGGGTGTTTTCCAGTAATTGGTTGCAGCTGGAAGGGCATCCACTCTGTAAAACATATGGTGAAATAGATGGCAGTTCATTCCGCCGTGGTGACCCCTGATGAATAAGAGACTGAGCTGAAGGAGAATCAAGGTACACTCTCAGAATTAAAGGTACGTGAGCTGTCACTGGGGCAGCACCTTTTCAAAAGGTACATATTTGTCCTTACTGGTACCTCAAAGGTACATATCAGTACCCAAATGCACCTAAAATGTACCTTTGAAGTACTAATATGGAATTTTCAGGTACAAATATGTACCTTTTGAAAAGGTACTGCCCCAGTGACAGCTCACGTACCTTTATTTCCTACCTAGAGTGTATGATGTTTCTGTAATTGTATTTAATGTTGTCATCTGATCAATATTTTTCCCATGTTCAGTTGTCTAATGATAATGCCTGAGGATTTCTTGATCAGAATTATTCAATTGAATTTGAAATCAAACATTTCGCAAGATACTAGTATTCAGCTTAAAGTACAATTTAAAGAATTAATTACTAGGTTAATTAGCTAAAACTACACTTGAACTGATTTGCTGATTCAGAGACTACTAGTGTAGTAATGTACAGTTCAACACTAAAGTATTTGCCTGTACATCAAAGTGCGGATGCAGCTGGAAGGGCATCTGCTGTGTAAAACATATAGTTGGTGGTTCATTCCACTGTGGCGACCCTTGATAAATAAAGGGACTAAGCTGTAGGAAAATGAATGAAACAAGAAATAAAAAAAATAATTGTTTATATTACCTGAAAATAAATCTTGATGATGAAACATATTTTACTAAAATAAACTGAACTGAAAGAACCCTAAACCCACTCCCCTATATTATACATAATGAAAGTGACAAAGTGAAATAATAATTATATATATACAGATGAGTTTCCCAGAGATGGGTTGCGGCTGGAAGGGCATCCGCTGCATAAAACAAATGCTGGATAAGTTGGTGGTTCATTCCGCTGTGGCGAATAAAGGGACTAAGATGAAAAGAAAATGAATTAATGAATATATACAGTTATAATTATTCATCCCCCTTTCATTTTCACTTAAATATTTCCCAAATGATGTTGAACAGATTCAGGAAATGTTCACAGTATGTCTGATCATATTTGTTCTTCTGGTGAAAGTCTGATTTGTTTTATTTCGGCTAGAATAAAAGAAGTTATTGATTTTTTTTAAGGACAATATTATTAGCCCCTTTAAGCCATCGTTATAGAGTAGCCTGCCTAGTTATCCTAATTACCCTAGTGAAGCTTTAAGCTGTATAGAAGTGTCTTGAAGAATATCTAGTCTAATATTATTTTCTGTCATCATTCATTCATTCATTCATTCATTTTCTTGTTGGCTTAGGCCCTTCATTAATCCGGGGTCACCACAGTGGAATGAACCCCCAACTTATCCAGCACATTTTTACTGGATGCCCTTCCAGCCTCAACCCATCTGTGGGAAACATTCACACACACACTCATTCACACACACTCATACACTACGGACAATATAGCCTACCCAATTCACCTGTACCGCATGTCTGTGGACTGTTCGGGAAACCAGAGCGCCCGGAGGAAACCCACGCGAACGCAGGGAGAACATGCAAACTCCACACAGAAACTGAGCTGAGGCTCGAAGCAGTGACCTTCTTGCTGTGAGGCCACAGCACTACCTACTGCGCCGCTGCGCCACCCTACTGTCATCATGGCAAAGAGAAAATAAAGCAGTTAGAGATGAGTTATTAACACTATTATGATTAGAAATGTGTTGAAAACATCTGCTCTCCGTTTAACAGAAATTGGGGGAAAAATAAACAGGGCTAAGTATACTGACTTCAACTGTATTTGAGCAGTTCCAGCGTTATGGATGTGACATTTGCAGTAAAAACCCAAAGCATAAATGCACATAGAAAGTCTATGTTAACATTATATTGAAACTTGTAAGAAACAATGCTAATCAAAAGGAGACGAGTCAGCTCCTATAAAACAAACATGATTGGTTTTATTTTATTTAATATTTTCACATTTATGAGGAAAAAGTGTCAGTGTGGATGTGGCATCTCTCTGTTATGGATGTGGCAGATGTCAAATTGCCATGTGTATGACTTTGGTAACCCAAATAGAATAGTTTGAAAACATTGGCAGATGCATTTGAGTATTTCTAAAGTACTGTAAAATACTTATAACACACACACAAAAAAACAAAGACGGTTTACTGCTCATATATACACAAAACTGATTACATTTATAAAATAAAACCAATCAAAAATGATAATAAGCATTTTATAGTAACTCCAGACAACTGAACAATGGCCTACGTAGTGTTTTAGCAATTTAATAACCATCATGAAAAGTCTCATTTAAAAATCACTCGAACCCCAAATACTATCAGCGATTAAACTCCAGTCATAACAGGGGACGTTATTCTAAAACATCCACTGGTCACATAATTACATGTTGGAGTATTTATAACTCTAAATAATTGAGTTTAAATCTTGCGGCTGTAGGAAACACACAGCGGACCTGTGCACGTAATTAACACACACATCAGGGAACGAGAACATAGAGAAACATGCTAATAAAGAGATGATCATTATCGCAGTCAGCTGTGTTTCTGTGTAATGTGTGAGATTACTGTGACCATATTTATCAGGATTCATATCCACAAATCATCTTAAGACTAAAATGTACCTTTGTGCTGATTTAGGACAAAATCTTACTCAAAGGTGGTTGTGTCAGTCCTTAATTTAGGACTACCACATTTTTGCCCAAGAACAGGGGTGGCCATCATTCTCTGTAAACCCTACAGATGGTTGTGCGTGAAAATATCAGTAGATCAGCAGTTTCTGAAATACTCAGAACAACCATGCCATGTTAAAAGTCTCTTAAATCCCCTTTCTTCCCCATTCTGATGCTCGCTTTGGACTGCAGCAGATCCTCTTGATCATGTCTACATGCCTAAATGCATTGAGCTGCTGCCATGTGATTGGCTGATTAGAAATTTGCATTAATGAGACAGGTGTACCTAATAAAGTGGCCAGTGAGTGTATATCTGAAGAAATCAAAAGAACGATCAAGATGTAAAAAGCAATTCAAAAGCAGAAACAAACAGGGAAAAACAAAATCATGGATCACGAAAGACAGAAAACTGCTGATTTATGGCTATTTTACAGTGTGTGTGTGTGTGTGTTTTATCATGTTCATTCATTTGCTCTTTCACTGATGCTAACGCAGCGTCTCGTCCTCCTCCTCATATATTAAACACTGTAATTAAAGCTGTTTATTCTGCATTTACAACACTTCTGAGGACCTCAGAGCACAGACCACACCATCACATCAGCTCAAAACACTTTATTAGTGAATAACACACACTCGCTGTGAAGCAGAGCGCACTAAACATCAGGTGTGCATTACTCTTTAATAATTCAACAGTCTGGAGTGTGTTATTCAGCCTAATCTCTGCTTCTGATGTGGTTTTTGACTGTAATAACTCCTGCCAGAACTACTTTAGCTGTGCTTTTATCTAACCATAACCAAACACCTGAGAGAGGAAATCGTGTGTGTGTGTGTGTGTGAGCAATTATGTGTGAGTGTGTTTGATTTGTGAGTGTCTGTGAGTATGTGTGTGTGTGTGTGTGTGTGTGTGTGTGAAAGAGTGTGAGTATTTGTGCATGTCTGGAGTGTGTTTTAGTGTTTGTTTCCCTGCTGAAAATTCCAGCTTAAACCAGCCTAGGCTGGTTGGCTGGTTTTAGCTGGTCGACCAGGCTGGTTTTAGAGGTGTTTTGGCCACTTCCAGGCTGGTTTCCAGTCATTTTCAGCCTGGTCTTAGCTGGTCTGGCTGGAAAGTGACCCGCTAAAACCATCTAAAACCAGCTTGACCATCCTGGTTTAAGCTGGACATAGCTGGTTTTAGCTGGTCATCTCCCAGCCTGACCAGCTAAGACCAGGCTGAAAATGACTGGAAACTGGAATGTGTGTGTTTGGGTATATCTGTGATTGTGTGTGTGTGAGATTGTGTGTATTGGTGTCAGTGTGTGAGTGTGTTGTGTATGAATTATGATTGCTGTAGTGTGTGTGTTGTATGTATCACTGGGTGAATGTGTATATATGTGTGTGTGTGTGTGTGTGTGTGTGTGTCTGAGTGTGAATATGATTGTGTGCATCTGTGTGTGTGCATCTGTGTCTGTGAGAGTGAGGCTGTGTGTGTTATTTTTTATTGCTGTAGTGTGTGTGTGTGTGTGTGTGTGTATCTGTGTAAGTGTGTCTGAGTGTGTGTTGTATGTATCACTGTGTGAATGTGTATATTTGTGTGCGGGTGTGTGTGTGTGTGTGTGTGTGTGTGTGTGTCTGAGTGTGAATATGATTGTGTGTATCTGTGTGTGTGCATCTGTGTCTGTGAAAGTGAGTTTGTGTGTGTGTGTTATTTTTGATTGTTGTAGTGTGTTTGTGTATCAGTGTAAGAAAGTGTGTTTGTGTATATTCGTGTATGTGTGTGTGTGTGTGTGCCTGAGAAAACCATGTGTATTTGAGTGTGTGTTTTATGTATCAGTGTGTGTTTGTGTATCTGTGTCTGAGTGTGTGATTATGTGTGTATTATTTCTGATTACTGTTGTGTGTTTGTGTATCTGTGTGTGTGTCTGAGTGTGTGTCAGTGTGTGTATTATTTGTGATTGCTGTAGTGTGTGTGTGTATTTGTGTCTGTGATTGTGAGTGCGTGTATCTGTGTGTCTAAGTGTGTCAGAGTGTGTATCATTTCTGATTGCTGTAGTGTGTGTGTGTGTGTGTGTGTATTTGTGTATGTGATTGTGTGTGTGTGTGTATGTGATTGTGTGTGTGTGTGTGTGTGTAAGTGTGTGTGTGATTTCTGATTGCTGTAGTGTGTGTGTGTTTATCTGTGTGTAAGTGTGTCAGTGTGTGTATCATTTCTGATTGCTGTAGTGTGTGTGTGTGTGTGTGTGTGTGTGTGTGTGTGTGTTTGTATCTGTGTCTAAGTATGTCAGTGTGTGTGTGATTTCTGATTGCTGTTTGTGAATCGGCATCTGTGAGTTTGTAAATGTGTGTTGTATATAAGTGTGTGTGTGTAATTTCTGATTGATGTAGTGTGTTTGTAACACTCCTCCAACAGGAAGGAAGCAGAGCTTGGGACGACTTCCTGTCTGGATTGTTTGCAGTAAAGATGTGCTTCAGTACAGAACAAAGCCGTCGCTACATCGCCACGGAAACACTTCCTGAGAAACCGCAAGTCAGCCGGAAAACACACACACACAAGCTAATTGCAACAAACACCACCTAGCTGTAGCGCTGGCTAAATCATGTTATGCTAATGACCCTAGAGAAACGACAGGAATAAACCAATCACGCGTCTCGCTGGGTGATTATGGTGGAATAAACCTTTAGCTTAGTCTCTTTATTGATCAGCGATTACCACAGCAGAATGAACCGCCAACTATTTCAGCATGTTTTACACAGCTGATGCCCTTCCAGCTGCAACCCAGTACTGGGAAACACCCATACACCCTCATTCACACTTATACACTCTGGCTAATGTAGTTGATTAGTTCCCCTATAGCGCATGTGTTTGGACTGTGGGGGAAACCGGAGCACCCGGAGGAAACCCACACCAACACGGGGAGAACATGCAAACTCCACACAGAAACGCCAACTGAACCAGCCAGGACTTGAACCAGCGACCTGAGTGCTGTGAGGCGACAGCACTACCTGCAGGTGCACCGCGTGGCCAGCTTTAGCCATATTTTTGTAATTATTCACTCAATTTTCGGCCCACAGAGTGTGTCCTGCTCACTTTATCTTTTTATTTTTAATTCCTAAGCTCTGTTTACAATGTGGATGGCTCTTAACAGTACTAACATGATATTTCATGTAGTCATATCGCCATAAATGATGTTTTTGATCGTTCAGAAGTGACGTTTTGTTAGCTGTAGCTGAATTTGTGTATTATAATAAGCATATTTGAGTAAACATTACATTTATTTTGAGTAACGAAAACATTTGGTCAGGACGTCAGTCTGCCTCAGTTATCACTGTGACCTCACAGCAAGGTCACTGGTTCAAGTCCTGGCTGGGTCAGTTGGTGTTTCTGTGTGGAGTTTGCATGTTCTCCCCGTGTTGGTGTGGGTTTCCTCCGGGTGCTCCGGCTTCCCCCACAGTCCAAACACATGCGCTACAGGGGAATTGAGTGTGTGTGTGTGTGTGTGTGAGTGAATGAGGGTGTATGGGTGTTTCCCTGTACTGGGTTGCAGCTGGAAGGACATCTGCTGTGTAAGACATATGCTGGAATAGTTGGCGGTTCATTCCGCTGATGAATAAAGGGACTAAGCTGAAGCTAAATGACTGAGATGCTCTACAGCAGTACCCATCATGCAAAAACAGCATTTGAATATTTCCACATGGTGCGGCCAAACCCAATTGTATACCCAGGTAAAAAAAAAAAAAGCACTAAAATGCACTTTATTAAAGTATACTTAGTACACTTTTCAGTACTGTACTAAAAGTGCTCTATTTTCACACACTAATTTTGTACTTAATGTACTAAAAGATAGTATTAAGTATATGTTAAGATAAACTTAATACCATCTAAGTCAGGGGTGTCAAACTCAATTCTTGGAGGGCTGAAGCCCTGCACAGTTTAGTTCCAACCCTGCTCCAACACACTTACCTGTAGGTTTCCAACAAGCCTGAAGGACTCAATTAGTTTGATCAGGTGTGTTTAATTAGGGTTGGACCTAAACTGTGCAGAGCGGCGGCCCTCCAGGAACTGAGTTTGACACCTGTGATCTAAGTGCACTCAACTGTGCTGTTTTTAGACACCCTGAAATTGAACTAAAATGTGCTTTTAAAGAGCCCATATTATACATGAAATAGGGTCATATCTTGGTTGTAAGGGTCTCCAACAACAGTTTAATATGCATGCAAGGTCAAAAAACACTTTCATGGTCTTATAATCTGCATTTATTTTTACCTAATTATCCCAGTGACTCCTGTATGAATCGTCCAGTGATTCATTTGTTCCCAAACCCCTCCTTAGCGCCAAGCTAATCTGCGCTGATTGGACCAATGACAGCCTTTTGCGATTGGTCGACTGCCTTCAGTGAGAGAGTGAAATGGCCAACAGCTAATCAGCAATATAAAAGTAATCACAGTTCATACACGCTCGATAGTGTAGGCGTGGAGTTTAGCTGCCACACACACACAAAAACACACACACACACACCTCCGAACGACAACGCTCCCGCTTCCGCCCGCACCCGCCAGGTTTTAGCCTGAGAACCCGCTCCATTTTCTGACCGCCGCGCCAGATCGCGCTAGAGCGGAGAACACAACCAAAAACCACCCAGCTATACAGTCCAGACAGCCAAGATGTCTGTATAAACACACACACACAGCACCAAGCACACAAAGCTCGCTCTCGCTCGCTCGCTCTCTCTCTCTCTCTCTCTCTCTCTCTCTCTCACTCACTCACTCATACGCGCGCGTGCGCACTAACACACACACACACACAAGCACCAAGCAGACTCTCTCTTTCTCATTCGCATAGCAATATCCGTGATATTGCTAGACAGCCCGCTCCCGTCCCAAATTAAACCCGTTACCGACCGCTCCCCGCGATTTATTCGGAAATTTATTCCCGCGCCGCAGAAATTTGGCGCGGGGACAGCCGCAGGTATGCAGAACTCTAGCACGGAGCTCCATAAACAAAGCAGCACGCGTCGCGTTTTTAATGTGACTTTGCACGCGATAAGAGAATATAGCCAGTTAACCTGATACAGTACACTCGGTTACAAGTAACAAATCACAACTAAATACATTTGCAAGCTCGAGTCAACGAGGCAACAACTTTAACCGCATGTACTTACACTTGAGAAATGGAGGAAGAAACTCATCCTGACGTCCAGCTGTAAGTTACTCTTTACTGATCCTTCCTTTAACAAACGCAGATGAAGTATTCTTTGTAGCATGTAGCTTCCAGAAGTTTCCAACTGCTTGGCTATAATGCTGAGGTTTCATCTTTGGGTAGACCCTCGATAATATCCATCTGCAGTGTGACTTCAATCGACCGGCATGTTTGTGTGTGTGTGTTTGTGGGTGTGTGTGTGTGTGTGTCTGGGTTTCTGCGTCAGAGGGCGGGGCGTCAGGTTTGAAATCTCCTGGGTTTGCGCGTGCACGTGAATAACTTGGTTTCGTTCGTACGTCATGGCGAAACACCTAATGACTCGGTATCAAGGTGACTCGTTTGAAGCACTATGATTCGACTCTTTTATAGATGAATCAACCGTTTTAAACACTGAACTCTTACAGATTTAAGCCTTAGCTGAATACTTCACTTTACTTAGAGCTGTGTTACACACTACATGGAGGGGAATTTTCAAAAACCCATAATATGGGCTCTTTAACATACTATATCTGTATTTTAAAAAATATGTTTAGTTACAGCTAGAAATACACTTTAACCCTATTTAAATATATTTATGACTAATTTAAAGTATAATAGTAATATATTAAAATAATATACAAATTGTAAAAAAGTGTGCTAAATACTGTATTAAAAGTGTTTTGGGAAAATGCACTTCTACTACAACATTACTAATAGACTTTTTCTATATTAACTTATTTTAAGCTTAGGATTAGTATGTAAACAGTGTACTAAAATCAACTAATGTTTAGAGCATTTAAAGCAGACTGTTGAAAAACACTAATAAAACTCTTCTGGATGTTTTTTTCTGTAGTGTACTTTATTGTAGTACACTAAACATTTATTTAAGTATTACTGGTATTTGGTATACTTTTGTCAAGTGTACTAAAGTCCTGCTGAAGTATAAACATACTTTTAATTAGTATATTTATAGTGTAAAACCATCAAACTCTTATTTAACACAAAAAATAACAATGTACTAAACATGTGTTTGCTGGTATTTAAGTGTATTTTCACCTGGGTAAGGAAGCAGCTTTTATGAAGCAAGCTGAGATCGCATCACTCAACCATGCATTGTCAGACACAATGCACTCAAATGGAGTGAGTGACATCACTGTGAGGGGTGGGGTCAGGTGAGGGCATTAATAAGCATTGGATGCAGCCCAGATTGCACTGCACCGAGTCTGCATCCAGACCCCTCTCGCCAAACCTGCAGGACAAACTCCACGAGAGCAGATTAAAGCTCAACAAACACTTTTCTGACAGCCTTTCTGTGTCTCACACCTCAGAGTTTGAGCACATCAAACACAGCTTCACTCCCAGAACACTATATCCATGATCCACCCTTTACTGATCAGTGCAGCACACGCCGGCTCTGTTTATTGCTGAAGTTTACTTGCTATCTTTAAAGTCCGCATCAACCAGAAGCTGCGACCATTTATTTAACATTGTGGCGCAGTTACTAAAGAAACGGAATATTAAATGAGTAAACAGTGGGCGTGGCTTGTTTTTTTCTGCTGCAAGCTGATTTGTTGTAGTAAAGTAGGCGTGTCATTCAGAAAGAGTGGGGAAAGGGTTTGGAGCATAGAATCACCAAGAGGCGACACTCTAGTGCAATTTGGTAAACAGCCACTAGATGGCGCAGCGGATAACTTTGAATGAAAACTCCAGTTGAACATCAACCTATTATTAGTCTGTAAAGTGAACTATTAAAGTGCTGATGATTGTGATGGTAAGTGTTGAATTGTCAGGTTGTATCTCAGCTTTAATGCGCTTTTTAAATAAATAAATAAAAACAAAGCAGCTGCTCGCCATCGCGACAGCAGTAAGAGCTAATGGACGGCCGATCTCTTTCACTCCAAAATGGCGGGATCTGGGGCTGTTTTTGTGCGCTGCTGTTGCAATGGAACGCTCTATTGAGTGTCGCCTCTTGCTGATTCTAAGCTCTTTGGTGTGGAGAGTTATCCGCTTGTTAAGTGTGACGTCACGTGGAGCGGCTTCCGGGTCCAAGTGCTCTATTCAACTGAATGGGGAGATTCATGAAATGGTAATAATAAACGTTTACAAAGCGATTTAATACTTTCTAAAGTCACGATGGCAGTATATATGTCCATGCCTAATATCCGATGGCCAGAAAGTGATTTATTTTTTAATAAATTGTAAAAATGTTGGTATTTGTGATGCAGCAAGCCCAGAGATTGTTGTGTACACTATGACTTTATGTAAAATTAACTTTAATGTGTGATATGAATAAAAAATTATCATAAACGAGTGATTTCTCCACTCAAATGAATGGCGGCTTGAACCCGGAAACAGTTTTACATACGTCACCACTTAACAAGCGGATTACAGCCTAACAGACTCCTCCTCCTCCTCCTCTCTGCTTCTGTTTGTTATAGTGACAGCAAGGTAGGGTGTGGTTAAGTGTGCTAGCCCCGCCCCAATACCTCAGACAGACCTAATCTGAGAATTTAACTGAAAACAAACATTCATTCATTTTCTTGTGTTTAAAGTTAGTCCATATAGAGTGCCAACATAAATCATCAGTATTTGTAGAAGAGTTTGTGTCACACAATTTTTATATGATGCCTCTAAAAATAATAGATATAAAGCAGATGTGTGTTTTGATTATATTCACATTTTCATTCGTCATTATTTCACACTGTTATTAATAATACATCATTATAATTTTATTAATACAATTATAAATAACAGTAGCATCTTCAATTGTGTCGTTTACAATTATCCTCATCATGTAAACACTCCTGGCATTGTTTCTGACAGTGTAAAAGTCAGTGAGAAACTTCCTGTTAACTTTATTCATTCATTCATTTTCTTGTCAGCTTAGTCCCTTTATTAATCCGGGGTCGCCACAGCGGAATGAACCGCCAACTTATCCAGCAAGTTTTTACACAGCGGATGCCCTTCCAGCCGCAACCCATCTCTGGGAAACATCCACACACACACTCATACACTACGGACAATTTAGCCTACCCAATTCACCTGTACCACATGTGTTTGGACTGTGGGGGAAACCGGAGCACCCGGAGGAAACCCACACGAACGCAGGGAGAACATGCAAACTCCACACAGAAACACCAACTGAGCCGAGGCTCAAACCAGCGAACTTCTTGCTGTGAGGCAACAGCACTACCTACTGCGCCACTGCCTCGCCTGAAAACAAACAGGGCTTTCATATTATAGTTAAAGATTAGAAGAGCAAACTGTGTTTTGCATTATTATTGACGCACAGATGAGTTGTTCAGCACAACACTAGCAATGTGAGCTCACAAAATCAACATGGTTAGATTTAGATTCCATGTGGACTTTAAATGAACTACGCCAAAACATTAAACAAACCACAAAAATACTAATAATAAATAGAGGTAGAGTTAGGGCTTAAAAACAACTACTAAAATAATTAATAATAGTTAAACTTTATAAATAAATACATATTCCACATCTTCACAGTATCAAACACTCTATTGGCATGAAAAGATGTGGTAAATTATTTGAATATTCCTTGTACTCTTTCTTTAAAATCTCCTATTTCGTGTAACCCTGATCTAATCCCTGCTATTCAAAACATTGGTTTTCGATCATGGAGACTAAAGGGCATTTTGGAATTAGATCAGATATTTGACAACAGGAATCTGAAATCATTTCAATTATTAATACAGGAATTTCATTTACCAAATAACGACTTTTATACATTTTTGCAACTACGACATTTTCTAGAATCGTCCCTTAAGGATGGCAGGGTACGTCTTGATCTTTCTGACATGGAAAAACAATTGTATTCTTCATTCTCCCTCAAAGGGAAGATATCTTTTTTTTTATTCAATGTTATCTAATGTAGGATGTTCGTCCTTTACCTCCTTGAAAGTTATATGGGAGAAAGACTCTGGAACAAATTTCAGTGAAGAAGAATGGCTTTCGGTCTGTTCTGGCATATTTGTTCAAAGGGGCCACAATATCAAACCATGAGCAAAATATTTAATTCTTTTACAGAACTTATTTAACACCAGTTCGTCTAAATACTGTAAGATATTCCCTAATGTTTCTCGGTGTTGTTTTAAGTGCAAATCCAATGTTGGTACTGTGATGCATGTATTCTGGGACTGTGACATGATTAAGACATACTGGAAAGAAATCCACAAATGAGTTCAGAAGATTATATGTAAAGCTTTTGCTCTTTCTCCAGCTGTTTATCTTCTAAATTGTAAAACTGCTCAACAACTTAGTCATGGACTAGAATCTGTGTTACACTTTTGTACATATCTTGCAAGAAATTGTAGTCTTTTGCTGTGATCCTCTCCTAACATTCCTTCTGTCAATATGTGGATAAATCCGGTTGCCATTTTCTTACCCTTGGGAAAAACTGACTTATGACTTGCGTCAGAAATCTGATTTCTGGCATATCTGGAATCCTCTTTGGGAGTTTTTGGAGAATGTATCTTGATTTTTATTTCATTTTTATTTTAATGTATTTATTTTTGTTAATTTTACCCTTCACAACAGACTTGAATTACTAGCCGATGGACAATTGTATAATAGATTGCTATACTATTGTATATGATGACATGACACCTATACCACTGTTCTGTCATGGTACATTTTTAAATAATAATAATAATAAACTACACAAAATAAATAAATAAATAAATGTAAATCAATAAAAGTAAACTGAATATAAGGTTATAGTTTAGGTTAAATAGGAGTAAAAATGTTTTACTATGAAAGTTTGGGTTGGGGTAAAACAAAAGTCATAATTATAAAATTATTGTTATATTAAAAAAATAAACACAAATATTAGTTGGGTATAGTGAACACACACACACACACAAAATAATTAAAAGCGGGTTGGGTAAAAAACAAATATAAGAGTGTAAATTGTAAATAAATAGAGTTATGGCTGGAGATAAAAACTTTTAATAAATATAAAAGTTATGGATAGCATCCATGGTGTATACCTAATCTCAAATACTCAGACTGCTGTAATTAAGGAGTTTTCCTCAGGAATTGTATTTTACCAAGTGTCCAAGAAGATTTCCAAACTCTTTACACTCATTGACCCTGACACTGTTCAGCTGCAGGTTAGTGGTGAGAAGATGACGGATGTTAACTATATGATGACCCAAATGGCTTTAAACACCCAGCAGGCACAAGACCTCAACATGACGTCAGATTGACGTTGTACCTCAGCATCGTGGCGACGCTGCATTTTATTTTGGAAATGAAAATCGGGAAACGTCAGACCCCAATATCAGGCCGACGTCAGTGTCCAACATCCAACCTAAAATCAACCAAACATCAACGTCTAATGATGATACAGATTGAGGTTGTGTGGACGTTACCGCTATGACATCTATCAGACGTTGGATTTCGATTGTCATACCTGATCAGTAAATGTCAGCATTTGACGTCAAAATGATGTTGGATTTTGGTCACTTTCTAACCTAAAATCAACCAAATATCAACACCATTTGAAGTGGTTATTGGTGATCAAAATAACACCCTTAGACATTGAATTTTGGTCACCTGACATCACAACCTAAATCTGACCTAATATTAACATCTTATGACGTTTACACACACACACACACACACACACACACACACACACACACACACACACACACACACACACACACACACACACACACACACACACACACACACACACACACACACACACAAGCTTTTGACAGTGTACTAACTATTCAGTACTTTTAAAAGCTCTACTTTTTAGTGAGTAATATGTTTAACATACTATTACTAGCACAACATTTTATGCAAGTATTGCTCCTTTTACTGGAGTGTGATTGATCAGTACTCTCTCCACCACCCGTTATCATCAATATTATTTTCATAAACCGTGATCAACGGGGGATTGTTGAGCACGCACACACTGAAACAGCTGTATGTCCATCCCATTCTTCAATTTCTGCCATCATTTTCAGAAGACTGTGACTGAAAGATCTTTGAGTTGGTCTGTTTTTCAGCAGTCAGACAGAAACGTGACCCTGGAGTACTAAAGCAGTTATAAGGCTCCATCATTGTCTGAGATGCAAATATCTGAACATCCAGAATCTTCATTTATTTCCCTTTAGCTTAGTCCCTTTATTTATCAGGGGTCGCCACAGTGGAATGAACTGACAACTCATCCTGCATACGCTTTACACAGCAGACGCCCTTACAGCCGCAACCCAGTACTGGGAAACACCCACACACACACACAACGGCCAGTGTAGTTGATTAGTCCCCCTATAGCGCATGTGTTTGGACTGTGGGGGAAACCGGAGCACCCGGAGGAAACCCACACCAACACGGGGAGAACATGCAAACTCCACACAGAAACACCAACTGACCCAGCCGGGACTCAAACCAGTGACCTTCTTGCTTTGAGGCCAAAGTGCTAAGCACTGAGCCACTGTGCAAACCCATTCAGAATCTGAATTCCTCTGAAAATGTAAATATTGAGAAAATCCCATTTAAAATTGCTCAAATTAAAATATGCTCTTAGCCATGCATAACACTCATCAAAAATTAAGAATATATATATATTTACACGAAAGAAAAGTACACAATATCTATGAAATATGACCTACTTAATATCCTAATCTTTGGCATCAGAATAAATAATTTAGTCTCAAATGTCCTGTTGGCCATTTCTACAACTTAAGGCAGATTTTGTGCTCCAGGGAGCCAAATGTAATAAATACAGCTTAGAATCTATATATGAACATGACTCTGCCTGTTTTTAATTACTAAAGATGATCCAAACATCAAACTTTACCTGTTATTAACATACTTTCAACCAATCAGTCAGTCAAAAGAATTTAAAGGGGCAGTTCACACCAGAAAATGAACACATCACACTCACCTGTAGCAAAAGCTTTCACTTTTGATTTGAGTTAAACACAAAGCAGACGTGTGTGTTCAGGAGGAGATCCGGTCATTAAATATTCAAATTAGAGCTCAGTCATTGGCCAAGCCTGCATTTAAAGGGGCGGTTCACACTAAAACATGTTAATCTGTCCTCATTTCCTCATCCGGCACTTACTCAGACTGGTGTGATTTTCTTTCTCCTGTTGAACACAGATGAAGATACACTGAGGAAACAACTACTGACCTCCACTGAAGTTTGGATTTCTACTATGGATGTCAATGGCTGCTGTTTTCTTCAGTTCATCTTGAACTCATCTTTATCTGGTGAACTGTCCCTTTAAGACTCGTTTAGATCTACTTAACATCCGTATTACAGAATATCTGTGTGAAAATAGCGGAAATGTGGAGTCAGATCATTCTCAAAAATAATATATATTTGCAAAAATTGATACATTATTTCTCAATGCAATACATATTTACAAAATCCAACTCATAAATTCAAAACAATTCATAAATACACAAATTATAAATATTCCACAAATTAATTGGATGTGTGCATTTATGAATTGTATTTTGAATTTCCAAATTGAATTTGCGAATTAAAAATTGTGTTTTGAATTTCTGAAGTGAATTTGCATATTTATGAACTGTTTTTTTAATTAACGAATTGTGTTTTGAATTGACGAATTAGATTTGCACATTTACCAACTGCGTTTTGACACTACAAATTGTGTTTTGAATTTACTGAATGGATTTGCATATTTATAAACAGTTTTTTTTAAATTACGAATTGTTTTGAATTTACGAACTGGATTTGCATACTTATGAACTGTTTTTTTTATTTATTTACAAATTGTGTTTTGAATTACGAACTGGATTTGCATATTTATGAAGTGTTTTTTTTATTTACGAATTGTTCTGAATTTGCAAACTAGATTTGCATTTTTACTAACTGCGTTGACATTACTAATTATGTTTTGAATTTAAAAATTTGATTTGCATAGTTATGAACTATTAATTTTAATTTACAAATTGTGTTTTGAGTTTACAAACTGGATTTGCATATTTACCAACTGCGTTTTGACACTACGAATTGTGTGAAATTGAATTAGTGTATTTACTAACTGCGTTTTGCAATTTTGTAAATTGGAGTGGTGTATCAATTTTATTTTGTAAATGTATTATTTTTTGAGACTGATCTGGCTCCATGTAAACGCTGTTTCGAGTTCTGTAGTGAACTTGAACACTAAAACACTGACGTCATGGTTAACACTCGGCAAGAACAGACAGCCGTCATGGATAGAGATATAGATTTTATTATTTCTTCAGCATAACAAATAAAGTCAAATTAACAAAAGATAATATTCATCGTTAATGTCGTTTGAGGAGAAAAATAAAGTGGAAAAGAGGCTCGGTGTGATTTGTGCAGTTTGAGGAGAGTCTTAAACAGAATCCTGACGGGTTAACATGAATATATATTAGTCAAAATAATTAATAATAAAAATCAAACTGAATAGCCCAAATCCACAGCCGGAGCAGCTCCGTGAAGCTGGGCTGAAATGAAAGCAAACGCTCCTTCATGGAAAACGAGACGTTTTTCTGCTTGGCGTTTATTGTTGCGTTTTTTTCGCCGCTCTCCGTACATTCGTTAAATGTGATGGCACAGAGGTAAACAAACAAGCTGCCATTTTCCGCATCTCCAGACACGAAGGACGAAAGTAACACTCCACATTCAGACGTAACAATAGAAATATCGCGTTACATGATGGCGATCAAATCAAACGAAACGAAAGAAAGTTATTGGTTAATTGCTTCTAGTTTGCGTGGGTTTTCATTGGCGTTAGGATTTGTAGTTGGACGTGAGCCAGGTGAGCCCTTCGTAGAGTCCGTCGCCGGTTGTAGCGCAAGACGGCTGAACGTACCAGTTGCGATCTCGGATGCGCGTCAGGCCCAGCTTCTCCTGTATCTCATGCGGCTTCATGGCGTCTGGAAGGTCTTGTTTGTTGGCGAAGATCAGGATAATGGCGTCGCGCATCTCACGATCGTTGATAATGCGGTGCAGCTCCTGCCGAGCCTCATCGATGCGGTCACGATCCGCACAGTCCACTACGAAAATCAGGCCCTGCGTGCCGGTGTAGTAGTGCCGCCATAGAGGACGGATCTTATCCTGACCGCCGACGTCCCAAACGTTAAACTTGACGTTTTTATACGTGACAGTCTCTACATTGAAGCCCACTGTCGGGATGGTCGTAACCGACTGGCCCAGTTTGAGTTTGTACAGAATCGTTGTCTTTCCGGCGGCGTCAAGTCCGAGCATCAATATTCTCATCTCCTTGTTGCCGAAGATCTTGGAAAGCATCTTCCCCATGGTGTTGGCTGGGCATAAATCACGATAAACTTCGAAAACGTTGAAAAAAAAATAAAAAAAATACAGAAATGACTGGGGAGTGCAAGACTTAGTCGCTTTTCCGATGTGTTTATAGAGAGTGTGTGGTAATGAAGGTGCATGAAGAAGAAGCCCACGGGTGGAGAAGCTCTGAAGCCGTCTTCCGGTGCGCGGATCCGGCACGTTCTGTCGGACTTCCGCCTGGAGCTCCGCGTTTCCGGCCGCTGTACATTCCCTCAGATATTCATGCCGACCGGCCTCTTCTGGCCCTGGAAGACACACGCACACACATACATACATACAAACATACATACAGACACACACACACACACACAGACACACACACACACAGCTTAACTTTGCGCCTCTACTTTCCTCTGTTAACCGTAACGCTCACTGTACGGGCGGCTTTACCTCATTTATCGGCCCCCTCGCGCACACCGGGCTCGGTTCAGTCCCACTCGCCTCTCCGGTCGCGCTGCTGCTGCTGTCGGTGTTTCCGTTACCGGAAAAGGTGCGGACCTTCAGCCGCCACTTCCTCTGTTTCTCGCTCAGGCGCACTGCGCTATTTGACATTCGTGCTCCCTGAATCTACTACGGCGAAGGCTCTGCTTTTAATATTCATGACGCGCGCTTGTGTGATTGGCGGGAGAGCGGCTGCGTCATCACCCGTTTAATATTCAAACACACTGAGCTTTGCTCAATTTTAAGTAGGACTTTGTTAATATTCGTTACACAAAATAAATATATCAGATTTATGTACGTATTAATGCGGTCTCCTTGCAGTCAAATTATTTATTCCAACAAAAGCCGCGTGACCTAATTAATTTTCATAAAGACCTTCGCCATAGTATAATCGCCCGAGTCGTTTTAAATAAATGGACGCCATTGAGAATCTTGGTTTTGTAGTGTTTACCTCGTTTAAATAGTTCAGATGTGATGTTCGCAGCGTGATGAATGATTCCAGCGCGTCCAACCGAGGAGTTTGTGCATATTTTACTGCGCTTCCTGTCCAGAAAACCGCCTGATCGGTGGCGTCATTTGACGTCGGGGGGGCGGGGCCGGCCGAGTTTAAAAAATGCCTGGTTTAAATAAAACAGCCCTCAGAGCCAGACGCAGACCCACTGCAGAAACACATGCGTCTGCGGGTTTTCTCGAGAGAGGAAGGCCGTGTAGGAGATACATCAACCAGCAGCAGATATGAGCAGCTGCTGAGTCACTGTAGGATTCTGAAGTCTGGAGTAAGCAAAGATCTACTAGTAGCTACAGTGTGCCTGTCAATAATGCTCCATCAGTCCCATTACAATCTCTCTCTGTCAACAGGTGAACTCCCGCCTTCCCTTTTAATATCTTAATTTATACCTTTTATTCTTAGTTTTGAAGCTGATATTATAATCACAACAATCAAAATTTTGTTGCTAACACTATTAATACATTCATTTTCATTCAGCTTAATTCCTTCTTCAGGGGTCACCACAGCGGAATGAACCACCAACTTATGAATAATACATTTACTATATATATATATATATATATATATATATATATAGTTAACGTTAGTTTATAAAAATACTGTTCATTTGTGAACTTTATTAAACAACTATTTTGGATTTTAACAAGAGTAATTTAGACCCATTTAGTCTTTTTTTTTTTTTACATATTATGTGCTAAACCTTTTCAAACGCGTTGAAAAGGGGCGTGGCCTGTTGCTTGTGTCGGTACTTCAAATAGTGCGTCCTTAAATAAAAGTGAGTCCACAAATAACCCAAATGTGCAAAGTTCATTTTTAAACTGAGTAAAAGCGAGTCTAACAATGAAAATAAGGATCAGTCGGAAAAAAAAGTCATGCAAATATTTGTTATAAATATTATATATAAAGTCCAATTTAAAATCCAATTCATAATTATTTTTTCAAGTGAGGTAAACAATTTAAAACATTTGAGCTTTAAAATATTTTTTATGAATTTAAATGCCATTACAAACACAAAAATTAATCATTTACCTCTGATTTAAAAAATAAATGAAAAAAAAACAAGGGCATCCAGCGTCTTCTGAGTGGTCATTTTGTTAGGGATGCTCTTAAATGTACATTTTGTTTACATGTTTGGCTTTTGAAAAGCGCTGTTCAACTAACCTTAAATGAATATTCCAGAAACAAAATCATATGTGGGAATCCCGAGAACATTACGTGACTTTAATCCATTTAACAGTTAAAACGTAAAATCTAGTTTTAATTTTGTTTCCCAAATGTTTGTTTTATTTATGTTAAAAATCCAGTGAAATGTGCAATTTTTATTGTGTTTGATGTAATCTCAACTGAAACAAGGAAAAGGGGCGGGGCATAGAGTAGCCCCTCCCTTAACAAATAAGCAGCTAATGGTGTGTTTGTCCCACAGCTCTGCCTGTGAGAGCGGTTGAGCTCAAGCACAACAAATGAACAGCCCATAAGGGGCGGGGCATGTCATACACTATAGCATTTGATTGGTCAGAAGATTTGATGAGTAACTGAAGTAAGAAAAGAAAACAAAAAGTCCGTTTAGGCGGAAAAGACAAACTGCAAACTGTAGATGTTTACACATCAGGCTCATCTCTTCTACATGTGAGTTGCGTCAGTGTTTCAGAGACACTCGATTATAAATATGTTTACATACTGATAAAAACTCCTAAAAAACGTTATTTAAGTTTCACACAGCTCACGAATGTTTCTGTACATGTGAAATAAGAGCGCAGACAGGTGTTGAGCTCCTGAAGAACCTTTATTTTACGAGAGTGTTCAGATCTCAGAGTAAATCATTGGTTTAGGAGTTTGCGTTCGGCCCCTTCTTCTTGCCGAAGGTCGGCACCACGTTGACGAAGCGCCGGTTGTACTGAATGCGGCGTTTGGCACGGCCGGTCTTCTTCTTCTTCTTCTCCTGTTTGTCCACCTGCAGGCCGAGCGAGGAAGAAACGCTTGTTAAAGTTACGAAAGTTAACAACTATTAATATTGTTTATTAAATTACACGTTAATTGCATTTTATTTTAACCCTCACGGTAATATAAAACGGTGATTATATCCAGTATTATATATATTATTAAACTGCAGATTAAATTTGTATTTTATTAACGTCTACAATGTTAAAACAGTAATTATGACAAATTTACATTATTAAATTACCCATAACATGTATTTTTATTAACGCCTAGCCCTCACAGTACTGTAAAAACTATAATTATAAAAAATAAATATTTATATTATTGTCAGCGCAATTGCCTAGTGGTTAGCGCGCTGACATATGGTGCAGTAGCACGTCAGGGCGTTCCGAGTTTGATTCCTGGCTCGAGGATATTTCCCAACCCTACTCCCCCCCTCCCCTCCAACTTCGCTTCCTGTCTCATTACTGTCCTATCTAATAAAGGCAAAAATAAATCTTAATTTTTTAATCATTATTTATTAATGTACCCATCAAATTGTATTTTATTATCGTTTATTTCTCACAGTAATGTAAAAACGGTATTAACAAAATGTACATGACTTATTAAATTACATAGTGTTTTCTTAACGCCTACCCCAACCGTGATAATAATAATTACGTATATTATTTATTAAGTTGACCATTAAAACGTATTTCTTACCATTTATCCCTCACAGTAACGTGAAAACAGTAATTATAACGAGAGTTATTTGCATTATTTATTAAATTACCAATTATACTGTATTTTACAAACACCTACCCATCACAGTAATGTAAAAACTGGCAATTACACTGAGAAATATTAATACTATTTATTAAATTATGCAACAAATTGTATTTTATTAATGTTTATCCCTCACAGTAATGTCAAAACAGTAATTATATCGAGAACTATTCATTTATAAATGACCAATTAATTGTATTTCATCATCCTTTATCCTTCACAGTAATGTGAAAACTAAATTTAACAAGAATTATTAATAATCACGAATGAAATCACCAATTAATTGCATTTTAATCAATTTAAGCGTCTACCGCTGATGATAAAGGCCCTAACTATAACAAGAATTATTCATATTACTTGTTAAATTACCCATTACTTTGTATTTAATCAATGCCTGTAATGGCTGTATTTTAATAATAACAGTAATTATACAGAGGCTTATTCATATTACTTATTAAATTACCCATTAAGCGTACTTTACAAGTACCCCAACCCCACAGCTGTATCTCTTTTAGAGTTGAAACCGTAGTAAACGCAGTGAGCTGAAGATCACAGCACTGCAGACGGGACTTACCTTAGGCGTCTGTCCTCTTACTTTACCAGCGCGAGCCAGAGAGCCGTGGACTTTACCTGAACACACACACACACACACACACACACACACACAAGCATCTCAGAAATACGTGCAAAAAAACAGTGTTCCCACTCTACACCACATGGCAAATTCACTGATAATGTCCAAATGTCAAATTCAGGACGTCCATGAGCGATGACCAACAGAAAGACTGGCAGCTAGTTTTTCCCTCCGAAAGTTAGGGGACATATCAGGCTGTGCATTTACACACACACACACACACACACACACACACACACACACACACACACACACACACACACACACACACACACACACACACACACACACACACACACACACACACACACACACACACACACACACACACACACACACGAGTTGGACACTGAGACTGAAGGCCTGGTGTTTGAGCACAGTATTGGATCAGTCTGCTGTAGCTCCTCCTCCTCATTACATCATCAGCTGGTGTAGTGATTGACAGACAGGAGTCCTGCACAGTGGTCAGAGTGATTGTGAACAGCTCTTCTTCAGAATAGTGTTCAGGTCATTACTGATGCTGCTGGAGGAAAACCTTTCCTGACTCACTCCTCCAAAACAGCCCAAAGTGCTCAATAATGTTTAGGTCTGGGTACTGTGCAGGCCATGGGAGGTGTTCAACTTCACTGTTCATCAGAGCACTCTGTCTCCAGTCCTGCTGTGTGTATTGCTGCATCATCATCCTGATGCACACAGCACCGCCTCCAGGAGACAGTAGGTGCGTTCGACTTTATGCAGCGCTGCGCAGATCGATCGAAATCTGTCTTAAAGCGGTGCATTCTGGTTAGAAATCTTGTCCGGATTGATGCTGCGCCGACGCCACGTGACTGTCACATGTGGCATCAAAGTACCGCGACAGCACTCCGAGATCAGACGGCAAACTCAGACCATGCAGCTTCTCAAGAGCGACTGCAGGAGCTTTGATGACGACACCGATATTACACGATTGGCCAAGTTCACCACATGACAACAAACACGTGTATTTCGGGTTTATAATTGGACAAATTCCGATTCAAAAGTTTCAAAACAAACAATTCACTTTTCACACCCTCTCTATCCTGTACACATCTTGCTAATTAAAAGACTACAAATATTTTACTGCAGTATCATCTTTTGTTAAATAATCTGGTTATAAAGGTTAGCTTGTTTGCACAGGTTTATATTTTAACTTTTTTATACAGACTATTTACTGCATTCATCTCCATGAACGATTTAAATGATATATTTTAGTGTATATTTTAGTGAATAACCTAAATATGAACTCAAATAAGTCTTACAGACTTGAAATAAGAAAATCATCATCATTGATCCTGCCCCCCTAAAGCTCTCTTAACAAATTAAAGTAAAGAACTATTTTATTAAATAATTATAAAATGGTTTATTATTATAATATAAATATATATTTTATTTTCTGTCTAGCAGTTTAAAGGCTACCTGCTCTTTCTGGGAAACTTCTACATAGCTCACTTATTTTACCTTTTGTTCTTTTCAACACAATCTTTTTGGATTAAAATGCTTTTTTGAAAATTCATTCATCATCCAAAATAATGTCATTTATTAAGACCTAATCAAAACACCTTGTTTTGCTTTTTACATGGGAAATTTTTATATCTATAAATGTACATATATGTAAACCCTTTTTTAGCACATTCAAACAAGAAGTATTAGCCTAAAGATTGATGTTTAACTCCTAGAATTTATGCTTATTGCTTTGTATTTAATAGACCTGTTCGTTTTTATGTTTATATTAACCTCTCATTTCCTCTTATTTCTCTCATGCATTTGTTATATATTTTATTCATAATTCTCTCTTATTGTTTAAAAAGGAACTACAGTTTGAAGAGCCTGTATTCTGTTTTATTTGTAAATGTTTTGTTGTTATAAATAAAAATAACAAAAAAAATATGATGACGCCATGTGATCGGTCATCATGACTGCAGCAACTTCGAGTCCCGAAGTGTCCAGCTGTCCGTCTTGACGGCTCCGTTTTCAACTCCGCCCCGCCTGCGCTCGGCTAATCTCGTTGATCACCGGCTGCAGCTGAGCTTCATGTCGAACGCACCTAGTGTTTGACCCATTGGGTCACATGCTCCTCCAGAATGGGTCAGTAGTCCTTGGCAGTGACCCAGCACCCATCTAGCAGCAGTATTGGTCTAGTGAACGCCGTGATGTTGAGCCCAGAACATCAGTCTCCCCCATGCTTGACTCTGGGCATCAGCAGTCTGGGTGGGCCGCTCCTGTGGGGCTTCTCCACACCGTAACTCTCCCGCATGTGGGGAAGACAGTGAAGCTGGATCATCAGAGAACAGCACATGCTCCACATCGTCCACAGCTCCAGATCTCCACCGCTGCTCCACTGAAGCCGGCGTTCAGCATGGGCAGGAGTGAGCAGAGGTTTGGCTCATGTACATTGACCCTGTGGAGCTCCAGAGCAGCAGTTCTGCTGGACACAGGAGAGTGGAGCTGCACATGTCATTCTGCAGTGAGTCGGGCCGCTGTGCTCTGATGTGTTCTGGGTAAATCCTCAGATCCACAGATCCTCCTCCTGGATGTGCTTCTTCTTCTTCTTGGTGGTTTGCTGACATGACTCTGGACACCGCGGCGTGTGTGTGTGTATATATATGCGTGTATAAATGTGTGTTTTTACCTCCCAGCAGTCTGCCAGACACCTCGAGTGTGCAGAACTCAGTGATGCCGCAGTTCAGCAGCGTGGAGTCGTCCTGCAGAGGAGCTCCAGACAGCAGGAGGAGCTGATCCTCCACACACACTCCCTCCAGAGCCTCCACATGGGCCTGAACACACACACACACACACACACACACACACACAATATATCAAATACAAAGAACAGAACAGATATGACATATCGTAACACACACATTACTTCCAGAACAAGTCAAAATTATTTGAACACACCACTGTTATACAATGACTTGCCTAATCACCCTATTTGGGGTAACTCCGCCTGAATTTGGCCTTCCGATTTAAAAAGCTTCCCATACCCACATGCAGTGGTGTAAATACAAAAGTTTGGTATCATTTGAAAGGAAACCCTTTGAAATTTCATAAAATACAGTTGAAATTGAAAACAATTGTTGTGTATATTGTCTGTGTTATAATAAACACACAAAAAGGCGCTTTTTTTAAATATATATACTGAAGTTTGGAAATGTGCAAATCAGTATTGGAGAGTTGCAGCACCCTGGAAACAGTTTTATTTCTTTCCAGCAGGTGTCAGCAAACACAGGAAAAAGGATTTTTTTCTTTATAATAATTTATGTGAGAATAATTCCATTCCAACTGCGAGGAGGAAAAATGCCATTTTTTATTTTATTTCCGCCTACCTATTTTTGAAGTCTCCCCATACCCTCATACAGTACAATAAATGCCATATCTCAATGTAATTTTACAGAAAACCCTTTGAAATTACAAAAAGAACTGCTGAAAGTAATAAATATTATTATATATGTCGTCTGTCCTATGATGAACCACCTCAACACAAACCGCTTTTAGTTTTTTTTGTTGTAAAGCCTGATTTAGAAAGTGTATAACTCAGGCCCTGTATGCTCCATCAAACTGCAGACTGTTTTGATTGTTCCCAGCGTTTGTCAGGAGACTCTAGAAAAAAGAACTTTGTTTTTATCATGTAGTATGCAATAATTATGTTAGTTCAACTGAAGGGTGGGAAATCATAACTTTTTTGCGTCTGATCTGACTTGTACGCACTCTGTTTTGGACACCTCTCTTCCTGTTTGTCATGCAATATCTCTGTCACTGATTGGCTGATCAAGGCTTGCGATACATCAGCATAAAGCCGAGAATCTCACCTTTCTAGTGATATGTATTCATCTGGATAGGTCGAGGCTATCATATTTTTGTGAATTTTGGAATATCATGACCCTAATTTGTTGCGTTTGGCACTTACAAGACACAGCAGGGGTTTACTGATGCACACATCCTCAGAAAACGCTGAAAATTGACTCATTTTGTAGAGAAAAACCTAATGTAAAAGATGATGTAGCTTGTTTGGCTATCTGTGCTAGCAAATGATCAATAATTTCCCTTTTATGTTTACAAAAAACAAGTTTATACCAACGATGGATCCTTATTATTGGCAATGAGAGCTTTGATTTGATGTATTACTTGCCATTATGTGTCTAATATTAGCGGTGTGAAAAATGCATACTGAACAAAGTACATATTCGGGGAGGGGGGTTGAGATATTATACACCGAGTGTAAATTAAGTGTAAATAACTTCGTTACAGTACAACAAATATTAAAGTGATGTGCATCAGTTGATAACAGACATTCTAAGCTTTCACCCAGTAGGTCATAGGGTGTTATTAATGCAGACAGACCTCTTAAACCTATAGTTATTCTCCCAATGACGTCCTTTTGTCCCCGGTACCGAGCACACAGAGTTTAACTGGTTAAATGTCACTTTAAGCTGAACACTAGTGTCTTGAAGAATATCTAGTCTAATATTATTTACTGTCATCATGACAAAGAGAAAATAAATCAGTTAGTAGAGATGAGTTATTAACACTATTATGATCAGCAATGTGTTAATGCACATATTAAAGTATTGCACGAGACACGACAGACAGAAATGCCAAATTATGAATCAAAATTGAATCCTCACCTCGCTTGAGGGGGTTTTGGACGCATATATATTTGCCACATAGACTCTGAAGTAGAGAGGATTACACCCACGTGACTCCATTATGCTTGGCTTGTTTACTGTTGGTTGCTAAGTAACCAATACTACAGTGAGCTCCTCAGCTGATGTACATTTTACATGTGGGATTGTTCGATGTTTTGCAAACTTAGACATGATTGGCTTCACATTAGGATAGAAACATGACTACAGATACACACTAGGCAGGGGATGATAACCGTGTTCAGCGTATACTGCGGTTTGGAGAAGTCGAGGTTTAAAACCGTCGAAATGTTCAGCAATACCGTTCCAGAGGTATGAGGAGGATTTTTATTTACATTTCTGTGTTTTTTTTAAGGAAAAATATCTGCAAAGATGCTTTAAACTGTAAAGAAATCAAAGTTTTTGAAACTAATGAAGAGTTATTCAGCCTGACATGTTCACTGCTCCAAAATATTATAAATGTTTCTCAAAATTAAACTATATTGTGTGCAAAAGGGGAAAAGGTTTTGTTTTTTACCCAGACATTTAAAAAAGCGTATATTAGAGCAGTGATCTTCCTGATATCTATAGCCAAGGTTATCATACCGCCAGAATCTTATATCGGCCCATGCCTAACACACACACACACACACACACACACACACACACACACACACACACACACACACACACACACACACACACACACACACACACACACACACACACACACACACACACACACACACACACACACACACGCCTCACCTTAATGTCACGGACGGTCTCATTTCCGGAGACCTCGAGTGTGTGAAGAGACTGAGCGCGCAGAAACAGCTGCATGATGAGCACTAGAACACACACATTATATACATTAACACACACACAATGCATTAAACTGACAAAAAAGCTACTTAAACAGCACACTTAGAGCTGAACTAAACTAAAATATATCCGTGAGCTGATATAACGCTGAACATATACTGTGTGTAATCTAGTGGTCTGATGGACAGTGGCAGGTACCAATGCCTCCAAAGTTTCAAGAATGTATAATCGAGTGTACACATGTTTTTTACATGTCTAATAATTGTTGATGTTCATATTTAGATCATAGATACACAAAACTACAAGAATAACAAGAATACAACGAACACACATGCACATTTTCAATAGTAAACACGCAAAACTCTTAGTTTCTCTGCTGATTAAATTCACTTACATTACAGTATACATTAAATTCTGGAGCAAACTAGAAACAGAAAACAAATTATAAGAGATGAAATAATAAATATTAAATCTAAAAAAGTAATTTGTGCTTTATTTTAAGCTACATAATATTTATGATCCACAGAAGCACAATATTGAAGCGATAATCTTTTTTCATGAATGTGTGCAGCTTTTAATAAACACCAAATAGAGAAACACACTTAATTAAGCAATGAAATTCATTCATTCCGCCTGCAATGATGAGCAAATGGCCAAGCTGGGTCCTGGAGTGCCGGTGTCCTGCACACTTTAGCTCCAACTCTAATCAAACACACCTGCTTATATTTCTAGTGATCTTGAAGACACTGACTAGCATGTTCAGGTGTGTTTGATTAGTGTTGGAGCTCAACTGTGCAGGACACCGGCCCTCCAGGACAGAGTTGACCCACCCCTGGCATATATTGTATAAACTGTCCAGGTGTAATGAACAGTGGCAAAGATACTAATGGCTCAAAGGCTGTATAATTAAGTGTATAAATGTTTTTATGTGTATAAAAAATGTTGTTGATGATATTTATATCATGGATAACTTGATGACACATTAAAAGACACACAGTTTGACTGAATATACTACTTGTGCGGTAAAGTTGGTTTACTATTCACACATTCAGACTTTCTCCTTAATAATGCAATTTCAGAAAGGTATTATTTGCTAAATACTATCATCAGCCGATGATTCTCAGAGTACAAGATTATTCACAGTCAAATAAACAGTGCTAGTGTTGATTTCAAGTCAAACTTGAACAGACCGAATATTCACAGTAGTGTAGTAAACAATACAGGGACTGTACAGATGAAGGAATGTGCCAATATATAACCAACTTTACCTCAATTATTAGATCACGCATCGAGTATATTCAGTCAAACAGTGTATTTTAATGTGTCAAAGTCAGCTTTATTGTCAATTCAACCACATGTAAAGGACATACAGAGAATCCAGGGTTCTTACACCTTTTCCAACTTCAAATTCATGCACTTTTCAAGCACTTTCAATGTGCATTTCTGTTTTTCAGCACCTAACAACCATGGTATATTACGTTTATATATGTTGTATGCATGTATTCACATTTAAATCCACTGTGCTATTTAAAAAAACCACGATATGACCTTTCAACTTAAGTTATTATTGGATGTAAAAAAAATATTATTAACCTTAAATATTTTGGAGCATAGAATTATTGGGATCCAATTACCAAGTTCACCCAAAAACGGTAAAAATATATTTATATTTTTAGAAAGCTCAGTTATTGGATGAAGTATCTTTTAGAGTTTGTTCTGTCTACCTGAAGTTGATTTCTCGTTCGTAATATTTCATGTTCACTGCTATTCAAAGTTCACATAACAAGTTAAATCCTTAAGAGTCAGAAAATGTTCCAATTATTGTGAAAATCCGTCACCAAATATGGAAACGACAGTTTGTAAGCTTTTATCAATATTACTTTTTATTATTGTCAATATTACTTTAGGTTAGGACTAAGGTGCAGTTTTAACTGTGTGGTAAATGTCCCACCTGTCAAATGGTTTTGATTGTGCGCAAAATAAATATTTAGCTTAAAGGAAAACTACTCCGTAAGATAACAAATTATTAAGAAAGCAATGAAATTTCAAATTCAAGCAGGTTTAAGCACATTTTCCAGGATTTCCAGCACCCGTACGAACCCTGAGAATCGTAATTATGTACCTCTCAGAGCCTCAGTGCCTAACATATAATATTCATACAAAAAGTAGAGTTTTAGAAAGAATTTACAATACATACAATTGTACATAAAACGTCATAAAAACATACATTAAATGTAATTTAAAAATATATGTAAAGAATATAAATTTGTAAACAATACAATTACATTAAGGGCATCAGGTGATCTTTGATATAAACATTTAAAAAGATTTTCAGACATGTACAAAACATGTGTATTCTTTCTTGAAACTTTACAGACATTTGTATTGTTTTGCCTACAGAATATCAACCTAAACAGGCTTTATATTAATATATATGTGAAAATTAAACAGCAATTATAGCTTAATTGGATCTTTATAGTTTTGATTATTTAATAAGGATTATAGTCAGTCGTAAGGATGTTTTATTCAGCTTCTGTCGGTTTCCCTGATAACCCCTGCAGTGTTTGACGCTCTATAAGATCTTCTGTCCGCCATCGTCACAGGGTTTTTAGGATTAATCTGCTAAATAATCTGCGTTTTACACCAAACTCGATCCCGACACTCGTGCGCGCGCCCGTCAAACACGCGGAGCTCGTACGCGCTTATAAACTCTTCATTACGGCGGTTTCATTCCTGTTTTTGAAACCTACGCGCACATATAACCCGACATCACTCTCCTAAACCTGGATAAACGACATTAATGACTATATACTCGAGAATAATGAGAAGAATAGTCGCGGGCCTTACATTGGCGATGCTTGTCGATCCACAACTGGACGAGAAAAGGACAGAGAGCATGCGCGGCGCACAGAACTCTGGGTAGAGCGACGCACACGTGACCATCACGTGTTTATTGAATCAACATCATGAATATATACACTAGATATCGCATAGGGACCCTGAGCATGCGTCAGTAGCGCCGCCACATTGGTACAGTGCTCTCAGGACAAATGTCATTCAACCGCACTAGTCAAGACAGTGTTATTACGTGAAGATGCGGGACTTTAGCGCTGTCTACGGGTGTAGTAACGAGCAAACAAAGAAAACAAAGCACAAAGGCAGAACATCTCATAGGTAATATTCAGTTTTTTTTTCTGTTTTTGAATGTTCTGAACTTTTGTGCTAATCAGGTAACGTTATTGATGATAACAGTCTCTTACTGCATTCACCATACGGCAAAGCAGCTCCAACTCGCACTAAACACTCGGCTTATGCTAGTTTTGTTGAATAAAATCAGCAAACAATGCAAAAGAAATATGACAACGAGATGCTGCGCTGCCAGAAACTTGTATTATTGTCGACTAACGTTAGTGAAAGAGTCGTTCGGGGGATTCATTGACAAACGAATCGCTCCCTCCGTCAGTATGAGCAGTGAAAGCAGGAGAGGAGCTGTGTTTCAGGACATGATTAGATCAAATTTAACAGGGAGGGTGGATAGTACATTTCTGTACACACAAACACAAGCTTTTTGTCAGGAATGCCCGTGCAGTCACTGATCCATCAATGTAGAAAAGTGATGTAAAATAAAAAATTTAATAATTAGTAAAAAAAATTACATACTAACATCCAGGAAAACTCCCAATCATAGACATATGTGTATATCTCTGGCTTTGGATGGCCACAGTCCTCCACTGTACCTTGGTCCCGCATTCATTTCAAAGGAGCGCTACCCTGTAGCAAGATGGCGGCGCTATTGACGCATTCCGTCCAATAGACAACAACAGGCCAGGCGACATCTAATGTATATATTAATGAGAATCACCAAGAGGCGACACTCTAGTGCAATTTGTGTATTTGATCGGATGGGTGGTCTTTCTTTCTTGCTGTTGTGCGACTATAAAGCAGATAAACTTCCAATTAAACTCTCAGCCTTTCACAAACAAGCTCTTTTAGCTTAGAAATTGATGTACAAACATAACTTCTCCCCATACCAATGTTATTTTTGGAACTGTAATATTTTGTACAAACATAAAACCTTGTTCTTAAAAATTTGGTTTGAAAAGGGAATTTTTTGGTGGGACAGGTACTACATTCCCAAGGTTACCTAATGACTTATGAAGAATTTTTAGCACACTTTAATTTTACTGTGTCCCATAAAGCATTTGCAACAGTATTTGCTGCTATTCCTCTATGTATTGTCTCAATATGTAAAAGTTACTCATAATCAGGAAATATCTCTTTGTTGTTTTTGTGTTTTGATAAAAAGTACAGTATTCAGCTATAGCTTGCATGTTTTCCCACATTTAAAATATGTGGCTAAGAAATGATTAACTGTTCATTTTGGGCTCTAAAAATTATGAAAACTAATTGTAATATATGAAAGCCTGACCCATCTGCTCATGATTACCCTGCTAAAAAATCCAGCTTAAACCAGCCTAGGCTGGTTGGCTGGTTTTAGCTGGTCGACCAGGCTGGTTTTAGAGGGGTTTTGGCCACTTCCAGGCTGGTTTCCAGCCATTTCCAGCCTGGTTTTAGCTGGTCAGGCTGGAAAATGACCAGCTAAATCCAGCTAAAACCAGCTTGTACTGGCCACAGTGGCTGGTGGCCAAAAAAGTTAATGCAAAGCCCTGAAAGTACCCGTGAATATTCCCACTGAAGGGTGACAGTGAATGTGCTTTAATCACTCTTCCTAATTAACTAAACACTTTTATTGCATATCATCTCACTTCACTTACTGTGCTTCAGCTCACACTGTAAAAGTGAAAACTTAAATTAGTTTGACTTGTTAAAGTTAAATAAAAAAATTTTGACACTTATTACTGAAAACTGTCATATTATTAAAGGTGTAACAGGTTTTAGTAGTTAATTTAAAAAAAACAAGACTGGAACAGTGCATACAGTACAAATTACAGTACAAATCCCTTCCTTTGTTTATATAAAAATATCACTTTCTTTAGAGGCAAAAACAAGTATTGCTCATTATTGCCAGTGAACAATACTCATACTCGCCGCAAATAAATTACTAAAACCTGTTAAACCTTAAAGCAGCGGTTCTCAAAGTGAGGACAATGAAACAATAGTATCTGGATGCAGCCTTTATGATGCAAGCTGAGATTGCATCACTCAGCGATGCATTGTCAGACACAATGCACTCAATGGAGTGACGTCACTGTGAGGGGTGGGGTTAGGTGAGCGCATTGAATAGCATTTGATGCAGCTCAGATTGCACTGCACCGAGTCTGCAGCCAGACCCCTCTCTAATGAAGGGGGAGGATGTCACCTGGTGATTTCCAAAAATCTAATTATTTTTATTAAACCATGAGAGTTAGCATATTTCATCCATAACCGTTTATAGTCACTGTTTACTATATAGTTACTATAGTAGCTTACAGTAAATAGTTGTATTGGATTGCGACCCCTGGGGTAGTTACATTATATTAAAGACACAGCAATGGCGTCAGATGCAGCAGATTGATTTCATAACACCAGGGTTAACTTCCTGGCCCATTTACAGCACTCGCATACATTAAAGAAGTAAACAAAGAGTAGACTTGGGTCTATTGGTGTGTGTGTGTGTGTGTGTGTATGCCATTGCATGCAAGGCTTCAGTATTTATAACCACCTCAGAGGATATTGGGGGTCGTGAGTCGCTGGCATTGTTATTTTGGGGCTCGCGGGCTGAAAAGTTTGGGAA